>NW_008359324.1:1034221-1034362 GCF_000622305.1 Nannospalax galili
CACCAAACTCTGGTGCATATAAACTTCATAAAAACAATGCTACAGAACTTTAAGACCCAGATTAATTCCAACTCATTAATAGTACAGGAATTCAATACCCCCCTGTCTCCATTAGATAGGTCAACAGGGCAGAGAGTTAAC
>NW_008359324.1:1034477-1035088 GCF_000622305.1 Nannospalax galili
ACAAACCTCAACAAACACAAAAAATTTGAAATAATTCCATGCATTCTATCAGACCTCAATGCAATCAACACCGAAAGAAGCCCTAGTGACCACATGGACACAGGGAGATTAAACAACACCCTTCTGCATGTTAAATGGGTCAAAGAGAAATTAAGAAAGAAATAAAAGTATTCCTGGAACTAAATGAAAAGGACAATACAACATGACAAAACCTCTGGGACATGCTGAAAGCGGTCCTTAGAGGGAAGTTTATAGCTCTGAGTGCCTAATTCAAAAAATCAGAAAGAACACAAATAAATGACTTAACATTGCAACTAAACACACTTGAAAAGCAATAGCAAGTGAAACCCAAACTCAGCAGACAAGAAGAAATAACAAAAATCAGGGCGGAAATTAATGAAATTGAAACAAAGAAGACGATACAACGAATCAACAATTTCAAGAGCTGGTTCTTTGAAAAGATGAACAAGATTGACAGACCACTAGCCCAGTTAACCAAAAGAAAGAAAGAGCACCTCCAAATCAAGAAAATCAGAGATGACATTGTAAAGGAATACTTTAAAAACCTATATGCTACTAAATTTGAAAACCTAAAAGAAATGGATGGATAT
>NW_008359324.1:1035252-1035777 GCF_000622305.1 Nannospalax galili
TCCAATACTATATAGTTTATTAAAAAGATAGAAATGGAGGGAGACCTTCCAAATCCATTCTATGAAGCCAGTATCCTGCTAATACCCAAGCCAGGTAAAGATACAACCAAAAAAGAAAACCACAGACCCATATCCTTAATGAATATAGATGCAAAAGTTCTCAACAAGATACTTGGAAACCGCATACAGACACACATCAAGAAGATCATCCACCACGATCAAGTTGGCTTTATCCCAGAGATTTAGGGATGGTTCAATATTCGTAAGTCAATGAACGTCATTAATCATATAAATGGGCTCAAAGACAAGAACCACATGATCATCTCAATAGATGCAGAGAAGGCCTTTGACAAAATTTAACATGTTCAAAGTCCTAGAGGGAATTGGACTGGAGGGAACATACCCCAACATAATTAAAGCCATATGTAACAAACCCACAGCCAACATTCTAAATGGAGAAAAACTGGAAGCATTCCCATTGAAATCAAGAACCAGACAAGGCTGTCCACTATCCCCACTTCTCTT
>NW_008359324.1:1035989-1036563 GCF_000622305.1 Nannospalax galili
CCTACAAAAGTCTGCAGCCTTTCTGTATACCAATAACAAGCAATCAGAGAAAGAGCACATGGAAATACTCCCCTTCACAATAGCTGCAATATGTCTATATCTATATCTACCTATCTATCATCTATCTATCTATCTATCTATCTATCTATCATCTATCTATCAATCATATATATATAGGAATGAACCTGACCAAAGACATTCAAAAGCTCTACAATGAAAATTTTAAATCTTTAAAGAAAGAAATTGAGGAAGACTTCAGAAGATGGACAGACTTCCCGTGCTCATGGATTGGAAGAATTAATATTGTGAAAATGACCATACTACCAAAAGTCATATATAGATTCAACGCAATGCCAATCAAAATCCCCATGACATTTTTCAAAGAACTGGAAAAAACTGTCCTAAGATTCATATGGAAGCATAAAGACCTCGGATAGCCAAAACAACCCTGAGCACTAAGAGCAATGCTGGGGATGATTACTTTACCAGATTTCAAGCTGTATTGCAGAGTTTTAGTCATAATAACATGGTACTGGCACAAAAATAGACCCATAGACCAATGGAATAAAATTGA
>NW_008359324.1:1036751-1046051 GCF_000622305.1 Nannospalax galili
TAGGAAAGGATTTTCTAAACAGGACATCAATTGCTCAGGAAACAAGGGTAAGAATTAACAAATGGGACCTCATTAAACTAAAAACCTGTACATCAAAGGAGACAAGCAAGGAAACAAACAGAAAACCCACAGAATGGGAGAAAATCTTCACCAGTGACACATCCGACAGAGGTTTAATGATCAGAATGTATAATATACTCAAAAAACAGAGAACCAAGTCAAGAAGCAACCCAATTAAAAGATGGGCTAAGGATCTTAACAGAGAGTTCTCAAAAGAAGAAGTAAAGATGACTATGAAACATCTTAAAGGATGTTCAACATCACTAATAATTAGGGAAATGCAAATTAAAACCACTTTAAGATTTTATCTTACCTCAGTCAAGAAAACAAATGATAACACATGTTGGAGAGGATGTGGGGAAAGGGGAACACACATCTACTGCTGGTGGGGCTGCAAAGTGGTTCAACCCGTATGGAAAGCAGCGTGGAGAACTCTTAAAAAACTACAAATGAACCTACCATTTGACCCAGTTATACCACTCCTTGGCATATACTGAAAGAACTCATCTTATTGCAGACACTTGTGCATCCATGTTTTTTGCTGCTCTTTTCACAATAACTAAAAGATGGAAGTAGCCTTAGTGTCCCTCAATTGATGAGTGGATAATGAAAATGTGGTTCATTTATACGATGGAGTTTTACTCAGCAATAAAGAAAGATGAAATCATGAAAATTGCAGGTAAATGGATGGAACTAGAAACTGTTAGACTAAGTGAAGTAATACAGACTCAGAAAAAAAAATTGACATATGTTCTCCCTAATATGTGGATTCTAGAACCAGACTTTGATAAATAAGTATGCAACCTACATAACTACAGGAACCAGGATAGTGGAAAGGAAACAGGGAGGTAAAGGAAAAGAAATAACCTGAAAGAGAACAGTAGGAAACAGTCCTTAATAAGGGACATATGGATAAAATTTGGGTTAGTTTAAGGGAGGGGGGAGGGAAAGGTATACAAGGAACCTAGGGGATAAGGGGAAAGAAGGAGCTCAAGAGAGGTAGGACCATAGAATAAGTTTATTATTAAGGGTGAAAGGGAGGAAATGGGGGCACCTTAAGTGTGAAAACCATGATGGAGGGGTGAGACAATGTGAGAAATAAACAATGTCTAGCTAGTTTTGAAAACCAGTGGGATCCATACTACTCCTACAACCTGCTGTCAAATTATACATAGCAGATCAAGAAATATATGTCTCTGTAAGGTTTATCTGAGAACAATTGGTCTTTGCCCAAGATTTATCTACCTGACACACAGCAATTAAAAATACCAGATGGTGGAACTAACCTTCTTGGATGTTTAACAGACATACTTTGAGATCTATAATAATTTGGTCAGAGGGATTCAAAGGACACTTTTTGTTCCTTGCCCTCCTAGGTTGACTAGTTCCAAGGTACTATAAGCATCTCTCAAAATGTTCTATAATGGTGGTGGGTCACCTGTCCTCTTGATCAAGGAGTCTGAGGAGACCCCACCAGATGGACTTGAATCAGTGTCCAGTCTACAAAGAGGAGGGTCAACACAGAGGAAACATTTCCTCCGCGTTTCCAAGCAAAGCCAACTATGGTTGAGCAGGACCTTTGACTCATCTTCACATAGGCAGAACTGATAAAAGAAAGGAGCCAGGGTCTCCTCCCAAGCCCATGTGACCCCAGAGGAACAGATCCTCAAATGACCTTAAGAGTAAAATAAATTGGTTTATCTGGGCCAACTCTATGGCCTTAAACACCCAAAAGGAAATCATAACTAAAGATTAAAGGGGCCAATATAATTTCTCAAGAGTCCATGTGTGTAGCTAAAGGCTACATAACAAGCAACAATGCCAGACAGGCGATACCTTCTTTCGAGATGTTTGCCAGGTTGGCCAAAGGGATTTCCAGATAGTAACCCAGCATAGAACTGGGAAAATGAACAGTAGATCCTAATCTTTTCCAAAGAATATTGACAACTGATTACTGCTAGATGTGGAACAGCTGCCCCTCCTAATAGAAAGACCTCTAGATAGGCTGACTAGATTCACCAGAAGGGCAAGTAATGTGGAATGGTTGTGGTGCTGACAACACAGCAGACAGTAGCAGGGATGTCAGAGTATAAGGGTTCTAGTGGGGGGAGGGAGGCTACTGGAGGGTGCTATCTGGGAAGTGGGTGTAAAATAAATAAATAAATAATTAAAAAATAAAAGGGCAGACCAGAATTGGCTAGTACAAAATGAGCCTACTTGGCCTGAGGACTGCCGAGCTGACAGGATGTGATAATCAAGATGAGGATTCAGGGAAGCACTTTGATGTCTTTAAGTTTGTCTAAAATCTGGGTAAAAAATTGCTGGATTTTTCTGTATGAAACTGTGTATTTTAATAATGAAATGGAGATCTTTATTAAAGTTTAAAACCTCATTTAATTTTATGTCTTATAGGGTTTATACTGAGTACAATATTGTATAACTGTTCTAATTCAACTGTAAACCTAAAAGTTTGCAGCCAATTTTGAAAGAGATGCGTCTTAAGTCTGGAAATTGTTATTGAATATGTCAATGCTGTTGTAATGAAATGTTTCTTCTAATTATACGGCTAGTAAATAAATAATTAAAAATACCTCATTCAGTTTTATGTCTTATAGGGTTTATACTGAGTTCAATATTGTATAACTGTATTAATTCAACTGTGAACCTAAAAATTTACAGCCACTTTTGAAAGAGCTGTGTCTTTGCTCTGGAAATTGTTATTGAGTATGTTAAAGCTGTAATGAAATTCTTCTTCTAATCATGTGGTTATTAAATAAATAATTTTAAAAACAAAACAAAAAAGAAATCTGTCCCAAGAGGAGGCCTTAGCCTGAAGGGAAACTGAAGGTGTTAGAGAGGGATTAGAGCAAGAGAGGGATATGAGGCTGGCCTCATTGGTACTGGCCTCTGACCTTGCCAGTAAATTAGATAAGAGGGAAAGGAGATGGAGGTGTTGGTATGCCGTTTATTATGTTTAGGATGTCCAAAGTGAAAGAAAAGCCAGATCAGATGAATAATGCCAGGACAGTCCTGGAATCTTAAAACCTGGAACCCCTGGGAAGAATCAGGTATTGATGAAGAAGGAAGTGATCTAAAGATAGTGGGAGATGCCCCTCAGGTCTGATCTTTAATTCAATGAAAGGAAAATCCATGATTCAGCATGCTGATGGAGATCTTAACAATAGCCTGGTGCAGGAGATCATGGTAATCAAAGAATACTCAGCACCAGAACTGTTAGAACTAGGAATGACATTCAAACAAGCAATAAAGGAACCCTGGCTTGCGAGACTATGGGACATGGGCAAGATGGAATCATTTTAAGTTCTACAGAAGCAGAGAGTTAAGCAACATAACCACCCACCCTCTTTGAGACAAAGACTTCACAATTTAAGGCAATACGAAGGAAATCAGTCCACGATGTATTGGCTCATATGAGCCACTGGGGACACGTGGTTATCCCCAGGTGAGATTTCCATGAATACTAGAGACTGAAGAACCATAGATGTAGAACAGGCCCTGTTGGGGGAACTGGGTATGAGGGAAGCCCCCAGGCCCAGACAGGACTCTTTTTACAGGATACATACGAAAGAAACTGATTCAGCAAGGTCCATGAGACTGCTATGGAGCTTTAGTGGCAGTGGTAAGCCCCATGGTTGGTCATGACAAAATTGATGGGCAACCAAGCACTGTGTTGGTGAGCCTATGGAGAGCTTTAAGACCTGACCAGCAATTCACCATAGGAATAAGAAAAATTGGAGAACATGACTCCAACTGTGGCCCCTGCTCCAGAGGAAGGCAGCCTCATGGGATGGATGGGATGCCCCTTCCAGCCACCTCCTTGAAGGGGCGGTCAAGGTTGCCCACAGGTGGGGGCCATACTGGGTGACCAGGGGCTACATGTCGAATTGAGGATTTATTGGTCCCCCATTAATATACAAAGCACACTAGCCCTAGTGGATACTGAAGCAGAGTGTACATTAATTCATGGCAACCTCCCAAAACACCAGGGCCAATAGATGACAGTGAAAAGGTATGGTAATAAAGCCATATGGGTAAAGCAGACTGGACTCATTCTGGAAGTGGGCAATTATGTCCCCCAGGAGTACAAGGTGTTCATCTCTCCCATGTGAGAGAAGATTCTAGGGGTGGATGCCCTACTGGGCCATACCCTACATACTACTGTGGGATAGTTTAGGCTGAGGATGTGAACAGTAAAAGCAATTACTCGGGGGTGGGCAAGATGGGAGCCAGTCAAATTGCCAAAGCCATGGAGAGTGGTGAATATCAAACAGTACCGGCCGCGTAGGGGTCGAGATGAAATTGCAGAAACCATCCAGGATCTAGAAAGGGTAGAGGTTATCTTCGCAGTCCAGAGCCCTTTCAAAGGTCCCATTTGGCCTACCAGGAAACTAGATGGTTCCTGGAGAGTGACTTTAGATTACCCAGAGTTAAATAAGATGGTGCCTCCCATTCACACAGCTGTGCCCAACATTTCTAACTGAACAGCTGGTGAAAAAATGGGGTTCTTTCATGCTGTGGTGGACCTTGCTAATGCATTCTTTAGTAGTCCTCTAGCTGCTGATTCCCAAGATCAATTCACATTAACATGGAATGGACAGTGGACCTTCAGAATACTTCCCCAAGGTAATCTCCACAGCTTCACAGTTTGTCATGGGATGGTGGCCCAGGACCTTGTCATGTTACCCTAACCTCCTTCTGTAAGGAGGTTCCACTATATAGATGACATAATGCTAATTTCTAAGTGCCTTACAGATTTGGAAACTCATTTGGGGGACATGCAAGTGCATTTGAAGGAGTGAGGATGGGAAATCAACCTGAACAATGCACAAGGGCCCTGTAGAGTGATAAAATTCTTAGCAGTTTTATGGTCAGGTAGAATTCACATGTTACCCAGTGGGGAGGTTGAAAAAAGTCTTACAACAACCTGCAACAATAAATGCCAGTTACAGGTATTTGGGGAGCTTCTACGGTACTGGCAAAATTTTATACCTCACCTTGCTCAAGTCACCTGTCCCCTGTATAATCTAATAAAGAGAGGTGCTACATGGGATTGGAATGTAAAGCCCCAAGAGGCTTTTGAGCAGGCCAAGGTACTGGTTGGGCAAGCTAAACAGCTGTGTGCCCCAATACCTCGGTGTCCCTTCCTTTTGGAAGTTACCAGGAGCCCTGAGGTCTATGGTTGGGGCTTATGGCAACAACATCCAAAGCAGACTGTCCCAATTGGATTCTGGTCCCAGTCATGAAAAGGGGCAGAGTCCCCATACATGGCTCTAGAATAGCAACTGCTGACTGTATACAAAGCATTGCAACAGGTGGAATACATTATGGGCCCCAGCCCACGTTACTGTAAAAACTGCATATCCCATAAAAGGATGAATGGAGGGCCTGTTAGTCAAGACCCTGTCTTGGTTTGGTTTTGCACAAAACCAAACGCTGCAAAGATGGCATGCATATTTACAATAGTGAGGGGTGGTGTCAGCAAGCCAGATCACCAGTGCCATGCAGGCAGTACTAGAACTGGTGTCATTTCAAGGTGCAGAGCCTTTCCCTTCACCTCTTATAGTTGATCCTCCAGCAAGACAAAAACAAGTGCTAGAAAGGGCTCCCCCAAGTTTGCTTGATGCTTGGTATACTGATGGCACCAGCAGTGGTGTCAGAAAAGAATGGGTAGCAGTGACAATACAGATAAACACTGATGCTACATGGCTGGAGAGGGGAGAAGAGAGCAGTCAATGGGCTGAATTAACCTCCAGCAAGACAAAAACAAGTGCTAGAAAGGGCTCCCCCAAGTTTGCTTGATGCTTGGTATACTGATGGCACCAGCAGTGGTGTCAGAAAAGAATGGGTAGCAGTGACAATACAGATAAACACTGATGCTACATGGCTGGAGAGGGGAGAAGAGAGCAGTCAATGGGCTGAATTAAGAGCTGTATGGATAGTAACAACAAGGGAGCCTTGACCAGTAACCATTTGTACTGATACTTGGGTCATGTTCAAAGGTTTTATGGATGGCCCAATGGGAGAAAGAAAACTGGTAGGTGATGGAGTGGCCACTATGGGGACAATAGATATGGAACATAATATATAATAAGACGCAGCAGGAGCTAGCACCCCTGGTGGTTTACCATGTGGCCACCCACATGGTGAATCCCCTGAAGAATCAGGAAGCTGATGCTTTTACCACGGTAAGGGCTCTCTATCTGCAGGCTCCCCTAGAAGAAGCTCACTGCATTCATATCAAGTCTGGCCACAGGGGAGCCAACACAGGATGGAGAATAGCCAAAGCCACCAGCTTTAATCAAAATACTCTGACATCCATCAGGTAGGCCAGGCCTTTGAAGTGTGTTCCTGGTTATAGTCCCAAAGGGTGGATGCCATGGTGGGACACATATGGGGGAAGTGCATAAGTCAGCTTTCCCCATAAGAGAATGGCAAGTAGATTATATAGGGGTCCTGCCAGTCAGCAAAGGGTACAAGTATGCTCTCACTTGTGTGAACACTGCCATAGGCCTTACATAGGCCTTTTCTCCAAGAGAGTGACAGGTAAAGCTATTATTAAGTGCCTTACCCAACTCAGTGTCAAGTATGGGTGCCCACAGCAGATTGATAGCCACAGAGGCATACATTCCACAAGTTCTGATGTACAAGCCTGGGCTGAAAATGATCAGGTTCAATGGTTATTTCCACATTGCCCATAATCCTACAGAAGCAGGGTTAATTGAAAGAAAAAACGGGTTGCTAAAGGAACAGTTAATGCAGAAGGAACCTTATGAGGGCGGAAAAAAGCCCTTCCAGAAGCCATATGGTTGTTAAATGAAAATCCCTATATACCAGGGGTGGATTGCCTCCTTATAAGCTGTTAGCCACAGGGGCTCTAGAGGTCCCTAAAACAATAAAGGTGATTGCCAATAATGTTGGTTGTACACTGAAAGTGGATGGTATGACCCTATTGCTGAAGATAGCATGTGGTGTATGTGGGAGAGAGAGAGAATCAAGCTTGGATTAAGTTGGAAAGTCCCTATCACTGGATGGTAGCTTTCATAGTTCCAGAAGGCGCTATGCAGGTGGGTGGAGGAGAATTGTCCCCTATCATCCTATTCAACAACAGACCATGCCTGCTGCACTATCAACATGTGAATTAAGATGTTTCTGTTGGTACAATAGTGGCACATCTGGTATATGTACAACCAACAAAATTTTTTATTGGACACAATGCCCACTCCTAGGGACAGAACACACATCCAGTGTTGTAGACCAGGCCAACCCCCTGTGTCAGAAGATGTAATAGGCCCCAGTGGGGAAACCACTGAAATTGTTCTGTTAAGTGGATGTAATGCACCTGCTAAAGTGCTATCCAAGATTTGTGTTTACCCCCATAGTTTAAGTTATTTTAACAGTTGCTGTTTACATTTTCTTGCTTCTTGCTGTTTGTGTTTTTATAGTAGATGGAATACCACTGAAATGAGTCAATAGCCCATGACAAACAAATGATGCAGAGACCCAAAGGTCCAATGCCTTGTTACAATGGGAGGAAGATGACCCCACACCTATCATCCCCTCCATTCTCAGGGACTTTCAAGGAAGAAGTAGGTGGAAATATTGTAAGAGCTGGAGGAAAGGGTGGAGTGTTACCTGGTAGTTCCTCCGACCACTATGGTGGCAAGCTATAGTCCCATCTCCTTCCCACACTCCTCAGAAGGAGTCAAGCGGAGCAAGCCAGTTATCCTTCCCACCCAATCAGTTGACCTTTGCTGCATCAGGGGGAGGGGCTAAGGATATATAAGCCAAGAACACCATGAGGCAGGCCTCTTGTCATTTTGTGTGGCTGTCAGAATGTCACAGGATCTATGTTTGAGTGTGGACTCTCCAGCACAGCTGTAAGTGTTGGGGGCGGGAACGCCCACTCTTGTGTGAGTAAACCAGTACCCCAAGCTCAGTTAGTAAGTCCAATAAACTCGTGAGGATTTTCCAAATGGTGGTTTTGGAGAATTCTTGCCTCAGATTGTTGTAAGGACAGGGGAGGAGGGAACCAGACACCGCATGCACCTTCCAGCAGTGAATTTGACTTTACAATAAGCCAAAGTCATAGCATCATCTCTCATGCAATATACAATCAAAACTTTCCTAAATTGTGCAAATATTTCAAGCTTAAATGACACATCATCAAACCAAAGGTTATTTAAAAAGATGCTTAGTAAATAAGTACCTAGGAGTCATGTTTTACGTCATTCATGAACATCTCTGTACAATCGTGTTCAATAAGCATTCATATGGTTAAAAGTTCATGTAATTCTAGAGTCATGTTTGTGTCAGGGAAAAATTTTCTTTCTCCTTTGACTATAGTAGATAGTTTTGCTGGGTAAAGTATTCTGGGTTGGCATCCATGATTATTTGGAACTGGGAGTACTTTGTTCCAGACTCTTCTAGCTTTCAGAGTTTGCAATGAAATGCCTGGTGTAATTCTAAATGGTTTTCCTTTATATATCTAACTTGTTTTCCTGTAGCAGTTTTCAGCATTTAGTGTTTTTACTATGATACGCTGTGGCAATTTTCTGTTCTGGTCATTTTTAGTTGGTGTTCTGTGTGCTTCTTTTAGCAGTATATGTGTCTTTCCTTAATTTGTGTGGACATTTTGTGTTGTCTTTGACCTGAGATTCCTCTATGCCTATGATGTGTAGATTTGATCTTTTGATGGTGTCTCACATTTCCTGCATATTCCATTCTTGTTTTTTTTTTAATAGCAGGAGTGGTTCTAGGCCTAAATTTAGAAGGGGGGGCAGCATGTGGAGAGAGAATGAAGCTGTTAAGGGTGCAGGGGAACCAAGTCACAGTGGGTGGGGTCTTACCAGGGTAGTAGACACGTCTGTGGCAAGTATAGCAAGATATCAAGGACAAGAAGAGGGTGGGGACAGACTGTGGAGGGTCTCACAAGTCAGGGAGAGTAGGTATGGGTCCTAAAACTGAAGAATGCAGCTAGTCTGGGTGCAAAGGATCAGTAAGCAGTGGGCAGGCTCTTGGCTTGGAGACTAGTCCAGAGATCTGAGGTGAGAAGAGCAGGAGTGGGCCTAGGCCCAAGGCTAGAAGGGGGACAGAGTGCTGAAAGAAATATTTTAAATATAGTTTATTATTGCAATATACAGTCAAAACTTTCCTAAATTTTGCAAATATTTCAAGCTTAAATAAAACATCATCAAACCAAAAGTTTATATATATATATAT
>NW_008359324.1:1046154-1052610 GCF_000622305.1 Nannospalax galili
ATGCTTAGTAAATAACTGGAGACTTTCAAGTGCACTTAGACAAAAATTTGGTAGAATGCATACCCGAGAATGATAAAAATACGGAATATTAGATTTTATTACTGATATAAAGTATGACCACATGTAGTTCACTTTGCAGAGAACCTCTTGAAGGAATGACACAAAATATTTATTTAGTCTTACCCTGAGTTCACTAGGAAACAGAGCCAGAGGCAAAACTCTCTAGTGTTGCCTTATTAGGAATGTAATTTATAGGTGTCAACAATGAGGAGAAAGGAGGATAGGCAGAGAAGGAGGAACAGCAGCTACAAACAAGTTTGATTTCATTAAAAAACAGCCAGCTGGCTGGTTCATGGGGATACAATAAGTTGAAAAGAACTGGTTCACTGAACAGTCTATCAGAGTGTGGTGCAGAGAGGAATCTGCTATCTCTTAGCATAGTCTCTTAGACATCTCAGAATTATCATATGTCCCATTTAGACCCTGTGAGATCATAATATACATCTTCTAGTGTGGCCTTTCATTGGATTATGAAAAAATGGAAAAGCCAGAATCTTGGTTTTGCTTGGTATTCAGTGTTTCATTTGAAAGTGTTTCTAAGGCTCTCTGGGAAGCAAAAAGACCACAAGATGGATACGGGTAAGCAAATATGAGAAGACATACTGTTTCCCCAAAAGGCCTACTCTTGCATCACTGTGGTGCATCTGCCTGTGGTACTTGCACCACCAGTTTTTGCTCTAGTAAGGTGCCTTTATTTTATCTCTAAGAAGAACATTGTACCACAGCTCATCACAGCCCTTCCTTTAAGATGGTCGCCAAACACAACCTTTAGAAAATGACAGTTCAAGGTTGTAATTGATGCTCAGTCTGTTTTTGAAGGACTTTTAAACTATAAGGACCCTCTTCAAGAAGGGGTTGGAGTCTTTCATTACATTAGCTTTGTCAGAATGTGGTAGCTGCTTCCCAGCTAACTGTTGTCCTAGACATACAGCATCCTTTAGGTTTACAAACACTCCTTCTTGCCCCAGTAAACCCAGCTTACTATGGTAATTAAGATTTTCCTTACCTCTTTAAATGTTATAACTACTTTTAAAATTCTTCCTGCTTTCCAAATAACATGATAAGCCAAAACGAGACTGTGTAGTTGTCACAGAACAGTGGAAATTACATATTTTCCAACAGAAGTGGTAATTACCTGTACTACCGGGTCCAGAATTCTTGTTTTTTTTGTTGTTGTTGTTTGTAAGGCAGGGTCTCCCTGAAGCTCTAACTGGCCTGGAGCCTACTATGTATGTAGACCAGTCTGGCCTTGATGTCACCAACTTCTGCCTGTCTTTGTCTTCCAAGTCCCAGGATCAAAGGCATGAGCCATCATACCTAGTGGGCTCTTAACTTCCAGATCTTGCATCTTTAGTTTGCACAAATTTTGCAAATAAATCACTGGGAATAGAAATGGGAACAAGGCCTTCAAAGTCACGTGTATTCTAGTTGGGAAAATAGTACCATTTGTTGGTTCTGTATTACTCCCTAGAAGATATTATTATAATCCTAAATTGTGATTTTTTTCCCAAACTAATGCTTTATATGAGCTTCGAAGAGGCTGTTTCATTCTCTTCATATTCATATTTTTAAAATTGAATCACATGGTCTGTGAAGTTACCATGTTGAAGCAGCAGGCATTCTGTATGCCACTGGATATTGTTACAGTACCCATGGTGGCCAGCCTCCACATACGACAAATAGATGCTTCTATTGTGTCCAGAAATGATTGGCAAAGTCCATCATTGGTATCATTGGGGAGGGTATGGGAATTGGAACTGCCGCAGTTTCTGTTGCACTGGGCACACAGTTCAGCCTCTTCATCATTTGAGGGTATAACTGAGGCACTGACTATCCTTAGCAATGGTGGACAGAGCTGAAACTCAACCTTGAGCACATGAAAGAGGATCTTAAAGAAAGTTAGAATCAAGCAAATGTGGGGGTGGTAACATAAATTTCATTTCTGCACATTCCAAAATAATTTTGTTCATTATAATCCTTAGTAACTATGTGAAGTGAGTAGAAATGAAATCAATATATATCCTTGTTTAAAGATTCCTCTACAAAAGCAGCATACCCTTTAATTTGACAGTTCTTTCCTTTCCTCTGCAAACATGGTGATTTGAAAGGGTGGATGGGGGGATCATGCAAATTTGGGTATTAGATCCCTAATCTTAGTTCAAGGATGCTCACCAACTTACTTTTAGTCATATTTGAGTCACTGTAACTAAGTTTCTGATATAAACCTCTTAAAGAGTAAAGACAAATTTATTCTGGCTCATGTTCTGTGAGTTCAAGTCCCAGCCTTGGCAGTCGCAGGGGGCTTGTCCAACAAGCACAACACGATGAGAATGTGTGTCATTTAGAGCCAGAAAGAATAGGAAGAGAGTCAGGACCCCACAATCCCCTTTGATGACATGCTTCCCAGTTACCTTAGTACTTTCTGTTGGATCCACCACTTAATGATCCAAAAAAAATCTTCTATTTCTATCACTTTAGGAACCAAGTGTCTACATTTGAGGGTACACTAATCATATCACAGCACTAGGTAATATTACTCACTTGTCTTCATCCCGTCTGGCTTATCTAAATTATTTGTCTTAAATGAAGTACTGCATCTTCTGGGCAATTGTTAAAACCATGTTATATAAGCAAAGTGTATATGTATAATTTTGTTTTGGAAGAGATGATACAAAGTCGAGAAGGCACATTGTAGCAGAGTTCAGACTGAGGCTTACAAGGAGAAAGACAGAATATATTGAGCAATTTCACAGGGTTCCACCTCAAGATGAAAAGCTATAGGCAATCAAAGGATTCTGATGGAAGGAAAGTCAGTTTTCCTGGTGACTATCTCCCTAAGAGCTTATCTAATCCCAAGCAGGCAGCCCTAGAGACATGAAGACACATGAGCGGTGGGCACTTCTGCCATTGTTGGCAGCTGAATCCATTGTCCTGGAGTCTCTGCAGCCATTCTCTCTGAATGGACACTGAAGCTGTCACTGCAATCCTCGGGTTCTTTTTTGAAACAATCATCTAGGGGACATATATTTATACTGAAGGACACCTTCAAATGATCTTTTAGTTTCTCATTATCATTTAAAATTTCAAATGGAGCCAGGCATGGTGGTGCACGCCTTTAATCCCAGCACTTGGAGGCAGAGGCAGGCGGATCTCTGTGAGTTCAAGGCCAGCCTGGTCCACATAGTGAGTTCCCGGCCAGCTGGTGCTACAGGGAGACCCTGTCTCAAAAAAGACAAAAAAAATTCAAACGTAGAACATTTATTCAAGAACTCTCTTCACCTCTATTTTTGGTGCTAAGAATTCTTGGTTCATCTTGCAAGCAGCTACAGAAATGATAGAGTAACTGGTCTCACATTGTTATAGTCATATTCTTTGGTTTATTTTCCTAGTTTTGTTTTTCTTTTTAGTGAACTTAAGCACTTTATCAACAGAATCCTCTCTCCAGCTTCAACATTTTCTTTACCGTTTATTCTTGTTCTCTGCTTATTGTTTTCTTTTCATTGACCTGTATTCTGCACTTGATCTTAGCCAAAAGGCTGAGAAGTAAATTATTGATGTTTATTGTTAATTTATATGTAAAAATTTCTCTGTATCTGACCAGGCCACAGGTCTTTATGGTGTGCAATGTCTCAAGAAAATGCTTGTTATTATAATTGCAACAAGCAGTCATCAGTCTTTGTAATGCCTTTTAAATTACAGGTAGTCTCTGAAGTAGGCATGGCAAACATGTTCCTTAAAGTGTCCTGACTTAATCTTGTGATTTTGTAATTTTGTTTGAAATTAATTTCCAATACTCTACTAATATCATCTGCCACTAGCTGCTACTTATATTGCAGAATCTGTTTCAGTTGTTTTATGTGCATCAAGTAGTTTCATCCCCACAGCTATAATACTGGGTAGTTATTACTAGTATGTCTAGTTCTATGCATGAGGACCATAAGGTCATTGCCAGATTAGGAAATTCACTCCAGATCACAAGATCATATGACAGTGAAGCTGGAAATCAATATTGGGGGTCTAACTCCAAGGACATATCCTTAACTCTTATAAAGTTAGCCTCTTGATATGGGCAGATTTCTATTACAAAAAATTTTTAAATGGATTGGAGAGAGTTGTTGACAGGGAGGACTGTAAACTGTTTTGGTTTATTTGTAATTTTTGATTTGCTTTATTAATGTGAAAAGAACTAATGAAACCACACACAGAAAGAAGATCTAAGCACTTAGTGGATTACTCAGATAATATGCCATGTTTAGAAGAGAGGTGTTAGAAAACTGTGTTTAGAGCTAGAGAGATGGCTCAGCAGTTAAGAGCACTGACTACTCTTGCAGAGGACCCGGGTTTGATTCCCAGTACCCACATGGCGACTACAAACCATCCTTAACTCCAGTTCCAGGGGAATCTGAAACTCACTTCTGACCTATGCGGCATTGCACGACATGAGTGCACTATGCAGGCAATATGCTCACACATATAAAATAAAAGTAATAAATAAAATACTTTTTAAAAAAAAGGTGCTTTAGAAAGAAAGAAAGAAAGAAAGAAAGAAAGAAAGAAAGAAAGAAAGAAAGAAAAAGAGAAAAAAGAAAACTGTGTTTAAAATTTAACTTTTACATCAAGGGTGGTAGTGCACACATTTAATTCCAGTGCTCTGGAGGCAGAGGCAGGCAGATCTCAATGAGACTGAGGTCAGCTGGTCTGCATAGCAAGTACCAGGTGGGCTGGGACAAGGGCAACCTTGTCAAAAATAGATAAATAAATAAAATATAAGACTTAAATTTTATCTATAAATACATGCAATATTGTCATTTATGTGTGTTTGCATGTGTGTGTTTTTTAAAAAAATATTTTATTATTTTTATTTTATGTGTATATTGCCTGCATATATGCAAGTGCTTGGTGCAATGTCCATGGAGGTCAGAAGAGGGCATTGGATCCCTTAGAACTGGAGTTTTGTATTACTGATTCAATTTCCTTATAGGTTATGGATCTGTTTAAACTGTTGATCTCTTGATGTAGCTTTGGTGGTTCCCATGATTTTATATATCCATCCATTTCTTTCAGGTTTTCAAATTTAATAGCGTATAGATTTTTAAAGTTTTCCTTAATAATGTTGTCAATCTTTTTGTTGTCTGTGATGATGTTTCTTTGATGTTGTTGATTTGGACTTGCTCTTTCTTTCTTTTGGTTAACTGGGCTAAGGGTCTGTCTATCTTGTTTATCTTTTCAAAGAACCATCTCTTGCATTCTTGAGTTGCACTGTTAAATAAATTATTTGTGTCCTTTCTGATTTTTTAATGTAGGCACTTAGAGCTATAAACTTCCTTCTTAGGACTGCTTTTAAAGAGTCCTAGAGGTTTTGTTGTGTTTTATTGGTTTGTTCATTTAATTCCAGGAATACTTTTATTTCTTTCTTAATTTTCCCTTTGACCCATTCATTATTCAGGAAGTTTTGTTCATGATTGTAATATCTTCTTGGTCAACTGTTCCTTTGATCATAATGAAGTGACCCTCTTTATCACTTCTGATTAGGTTTAGTTTGAAGTCTATTTTGTCAGATATTAGAATTGCAACTCCTAATTTTTCTTAATACCATTTGCTTGTAATATTTTCTTCCATCCTTTCACCTTAAGGTAGCGCCGGTTTTGAAGGTGAGATGGGTTTCTTTTAGATAATAAAAAACATGGATTTTGTTTCTTAACCCTTTCAACTACCTGTGTCTTTGGACTGGGGAGTTCAATCCATTGATATTTAATGTTATTTTTGAAAGATGTATATTATGTCCTGTCATTTTGATTTCTCTTTGCATTCGTCTAGCTGTGTGTTTCCACAGTTATACCTCCATTTAGTTTCTTTCTGTTACCCCTTGGGTATGGTCATTCCTTTCTTCAGCTCTTTGTATTGCTTCATAAATTCTCTGGTTTTGTGGACATGAATTCTTTCAGGGTATTTACGTCCTGAAGATTTTTCTTCCCACTTTTTGCTGGGTAAAGTACTCTGGGTTGGCATCTATGGTCATTTAGAAATGGGATTACTTTGGTCCAGGCTCTTCTTGCTTTCAAGGTTTGCACTGAAAAGTCAGCTGCAATTCTGATGGGTTTTCCTTTATATGTGAGTTGTTTTACTTTTGCAGCTCTCTGTATTCTCTGTTTTATAAAAATATTTTATTAATTTTATTTTATGCATATGCATATATTGCCTGCATGGAGGTAAGTGCACCCGTGTCATGCAATGCCTGTAGAGAACAGAGACCATCAGATTCCCTGGAACTGGAGTTATGGACAGTTGTTAGCTGCCGTGTGGGTGCTGAGATTTGAACTTGGGTCTTCTGCAAGAACAGTGAGTGTTCTTAACCACTCAGCCATCTCTCCAGCCCTCCCATGTTTTATACATTTA
>NW_008359324.1:1052638-1081102 GCF_000622305.1 Nannospalax galili
ATGTTTTTAGGTCCACAGTTGAATTAATACAATTATACAACATTGAACTCAGTATAAACCTTGTAAGACATAAAAATTGAATGAGTTTTTAACCTTTAAAAAAGATCTCCATTTCATTTTAAAATATACTGTTTCTTACAGAAAAATTGTTTCTGCTAATAATACTGAGATGCTGGCACATGCTTCTCTAATCTGTACATAATCTGATTATTACTAGTCATGGTTGCACTTGGATCCTTGTCACCTATGTATGGCTATGAAGTCATCGGGTAGTTTTCAATGGTAATGTTTATCACCACTACTAATTGACATAAATTTTTATGCTTCCTCCTCAAATATAACTCGTTTTTAAAAATTTATTGTTTTTTTGTGTGTGTATATTACACAGAACATTCCAAACCATCTTATTCAGCTATACACCCACTTCCCAGATGGCACCCTCCCATAGCCTCCCCCCACCACTAGAGGCCCTTGTTTCTGATATCCCTGCTACTGTCCCCTCTGTGTTCAGCACCTCCTGCTGTTCCCCCGCCAATTGTCAATCTGGTGAATCTATTCAGTCTCTCTAGAGGTCTTTGTTTTAGGAGGGTCAGCTGTTCCTCATCTAGCAGCAATCAGTTGTCAACATTCTTTTAGATAAGATTGGGGTCTGCTGTTCATTTTCCCAGTTCTATGCTGGGTTACTATCTAGGAGTCCCTTGAGCCACCCTGGCCACCAACTCAAAAGAAGGTATCTCCTATCTGGCATTGTTGATTCTTATGTAGCCTTTAGCTATACATACGGATTCTTAAAAATGATATTGGCCCCTTTAATCTTTGGTTATACCTTCCTTTTGGGTGTTTAAGGCTATACAGTTGGCCCAGATAAACCAATTATTTTTACTCTTAAGGCCATTTGAGGATCTGTTCCTTAGGGGTCACATGGGCTTTGGAAGAGCCCCTGGCTCCTTTCTTTTACCAGTTCTGCCTATGTGAAGATAAGTCAAAGGTCCTGCTCGACCATGGCTGGCTTCACTTGGAAGCATGGAGGAAGTGATTCCTCTGTATTGACCCTCCTCTTTGTAGACTGGAGAAATAAATAATGCCTAGCTAGTTTCAAAAACCAGAGGGAACCATATTAGTCCAACAACCTACTGAAAAATTATACATACCAGATCAAGAAATATGTGCCTAAGCAAGACTTATCTGAGAACAATTGGTTTTTGCCCAAGATTTATCTACATGGTACACAGTAATTAAAAGTACCAGACTTGTGGAACAAACCTTCTTGGATGTTTAACAGACATACTTTGAGGCCTACACTAATTTGGTCAGAGGGACATAAAGGACAGTTTTTGCTCTTTTCCCTCCTAGGCCGACTAGTTCTAGGGGACTATGAGCATCTCTCAAAATGTCCTGTAATTGTGGTGAGTTATCTGTCCTCTTGACCAAGGAGGCCATGGAGACCCCATGAAATGGACTTGAACCAGTGCCCAGTCTACATTTAATGTTTTTATTATGGTATGGCATGGGGAGTTTTTTTCTGGTCCTGTCTATTTGGTGTTCTTTGTACTTCTTGTATTTATATGGGCATATCTTTCTTTAATTTTGGGAAAATTTCTTCCACAATCCTGTTGAAGATCTGGTCCATACTGTTATTCTGAGATTCTTCTCCTTCCTCTATGCCTATGATGTATAAATTTGGTCTTTTCACGGTGTCCCACATTTCCTGTATATTCCGTTTCTGTGTTTTCTTAAATTTTTCATAATCTGCTTGAGCAGTCCAATTCATCTACTTTATTTTCCACTCTTGATATTCTGTTTTCCATTTCACTGGCGAGGCTTTTTCCTGTCATTTCTAACTGGCTTATTGAGTATTTTACTTCATTCCTCATTTCAGCCTGAGTATTCTTCAATATTTCTAACTCTTTTGTGAATTCACTCGGAAGTTTATTCCTATCTTCTCTCAGTTCTTTGAGTTCTTTGTGTATTCTTTAAATTCATCGAATTCTTTTATCATGTTTATAATTTTTATTTTGACTTCTGTGTCCTGGATTATCCCTAGAGGGTTCTCATTGTACACCTCCTCTATAGGATTGTTGGTGCTTTGTGAGGACATATTATTTGGGTGTTTCATGTTATTTTGTTGTTGTTGTGACTTTGGCATGGGATTTCTTCTGTTGTTTTTGATTCTTGTGTGAGACTCAGGCCTTCCTTTGCTGAGTTTAAATCTATTTCTTTCTGTATACTTGATGTGCATTTGTTGTTTTCTTATTGGGTATGAAAAGCTGGTTAGTCTAGGCTTCAGGTTGTCTCTTTTGATTTTATATTGGAGAGGCCTGATGTCTTTAGTATATCTGCTCAGGAGTTCCTACAACAGCCCAAGCTAGATGAGGGTCAGATGCTCTCAGGATTCCTCCTAAGGTCTGCGTCCCTCTAGTCAGCAGGCACAGTAAAATTTGAGAGGCTTGCTAGGTGAAGGTAGGATTCAGGTGATCTCAGGCAGTCAGGGAAAGAGGCTTGTCTCAGGTGTGCAAAGGCAAGTTGGGGGTGGGGACAGGTTTTGAAGACTCTAGGAAACTAGACTTAAGAATTAAGTTGGTCTGGGTGCATAGGATCAGGATGCAGTGGGTGGATCTTGGCCAAGAGGTTAGTCCAGAAATTTGGGGTGTCAAGAGCAGAAATGGGCCTGTACCCAAGGCTAGAAGGAGAATAGGATGTGGGGCAAGATTATGAATTTTTAACAATGAGCTATTTATTGATTCATAGTTGCAAGAATTCAATGAAATGCAATTTATCTTTGCTGCATAATTCATTTTCTTCCCTTTCCACCACTCCAACTACCTCTATAGAGCTAAATATGAGGTGAATTACATGCTCAATTTTTAAATTCTGCTGATATTGAGGGTCCAGAGGTCTAGAGGGTGAATGCAGATTATCATCATCATAGAAATTATTGTTCTAGAATTCTATGACTGGAATTTTTTGGCTTGAAATAAGTCCACACTAGTGATCTTTCCAACGTTTAGATGGAATTGGATATGAATTGGAAAATTGTTAGATGGTGCAAAAATTAGTTCTAGCGATTACAAAGACACTGATGTGCAATGTATATTTGAAGTATTTCAGTAAAATTTTTCATGAAATTAGAGACATAAAATGAAAGAATTTTTATAGAATTTATCATTTAAAAGATTTATCATTCTCAAATTATTTAAGTAAACCTTTTAACCAGATACTGAGCATTTTATCTACATCTCTGAGGTATGAACTTTAAACTTGGACACATTTCAAAAATATTGGATCATCTTATGGGGATAACTAGATTTGACTTAAATTTGGGCTGAATTTCTATCTGACTATCTTGTTTCTTTCCCTGGTGATTTGATAAAATTCCCTGACAAAATCAAATGTGTGAGTGTATTTCTCGCATGTGTTTAAGTGCATCCATGTTGTGCAGTGCCTGCAGAAGTCAGTAGAGGGTGTCAGATCCCCTAAACTGGTATGTTAACTCATTGTTAGCCAAACCTGGGTCATTGGCAAGAACAGACAGTGCTCTTAACTGTCGAGTCATCTCTCAAGCCACATAAAATACATTTCTGGTTGTTAGCCTTAGCCTTTAATGGCTATGCCCTCTCTCCATCCCCATAAAATACTTTAATTAAGACCTGATGTAAAATAATATGCTAAGTTTTGTTGGTAACAACCTCAGCTGCTCTGTAGTTACTTCCTCTCTTGATTACACCATGAAGTCACATGGAGACTTTTACCACTTTGATTTGTGCAAGTTCAATTTATGAAATTTTCCCAATGATGAAATAATTTAACAATGCATTTCTCAGAATGCAGCTTCACTTTTAGGTGATGCACAGCTGTATCTTTATGAGTGACTGCATAAGGAATACGGTAGTATCAGGCATTCACAAAGTTCTGGGAAAATACACTAAAGTTTTAGGACTGAGGAGAAAAACAAGAGCTGTTCCACTTTCTATGCTTCTTAAGTATTTTGTGATAAATCATATCACTTTCATACTATAAAGCAAACAAGTCTTGAAGTGGGATTTTTTATTTCCACAGAGCTAAATGAAACCAATGTCCCAAACAAAAACCAATAAAAGTTATTGATTATTCTCAATAATGACATATAAATGTACAATGGGAGAAATGCTATGTTTTGGAGGCTGTGCTGTGTTAAAGAAAGTCCTCTAAGATGGGAAACTATATCCTCAGCAACTTGGAAAGTACATCACAGCAACATCTGGGTATGATGTGCCCTTCCTGAGCATAAAGGGAATCCAAAGGAATTCACTGCTGAGGGAGGGAGATATGGAGACTTTTATTAATTCAAGTGTGTTTGAAATTGTACAGGCCTTAAATTCAGGCACAGATTGAGGGGTTAGACGTCAAGGCAGGAAAACTAATTTACAGGGCATTGATCTGAGTTACTAAAGATGCCATTAATCCTGACCGTTTGAGCTTGATTGTGAGACTTGCATGGTGGATGGTTAGAAAAAAAATTCAAGTTGTTTACTGACATACACAAACACTATGGCCCACTCATGTACACACACACACACACACACACACACACACACTAAATAAATAAATAAATAAATAAGTAAATGTAAAACCACAGTAAATTTACTTTTTAATTGTATATTAAAAAAAAAAGAAGTGAGGTTGGAGAGTTGGCTCAGTGGTTAAGAGTGCTGGTTGCTCTTGCAGAAAATCTAGGTTCAATTCCCAGAACCTACGTGGGGGCTAACAACTGTCTACAACTCCAGTTCCAAGGGATCTGACATCCTCTTTTGACCTCTGCAGGCATTGCACAACATGGATATACCTCCATACATGCAGGCAATACACTCATACATATAAATATATAAATGAAAAATAATAAAATAAAAAATTAGAAGCATACATACATTATATATATACATATATATGATAAGGCATTATGTTCAGGCTCATGAACTCCATGAAATTGTATGAAATATTTCATGTATACTTGCTACTTTCATAGAAAATTTTATGGAAGATTTAAAGCAAATGTTGAAAGAGAAGACAATGCAAATAGGAGTCTACTAATTTGTTTCTAGTGTCTGTCCATAAGCATCAGCATCTTCTTTTGTAATTCTACTTTTTAATGAAATATTTTTGGGGCTGGACAGATGGCTTAGTGGTTAAGAGCACTGACTGCTGCTGTACAGGACCCAGGAAAATATTTCAGCATCCACATGTTGTCTAACAACCATCCCTAACTCCAGTTCTTGGGGAATCTGATGCCCTCTTCTGACCTCCATGGGCATTATATGACATGGGTGCACTTACATATGTGCAGGCACTACTGTCATATACATAAAATAAAAATAATAAATAAAATGTTAAGTTTTTTTGAGTCTTTGAGAATTTTAAATATTTAGCACATTCAAACCTCCTACTCCATCTCCATCCTACCTTACGACACCTCCCCTTCGTGTCCTCTATTTTTTAAGCATTTATTAATTTATTTTTATGTGTTTGAGTGTTATACCTGCATGTATGTAAGTACACCCACGTAGTGCAGTGTCTGAGGAGGACAGAACAGGGCATTGGATATCCTGAAACTGAAGTTATGGGTAGTTATTAGCTGCCATGTAGGTGTTGGGAATCGAACCCAGGTCCTCTGCAAGAATAGCCAGTACTCTTAACCACTGAACTGTCTATGCAGCTCCCTCCCAGTCTTAACTTTTTAGACAATCAGTTGTCAAAATCATCTCTAGTGTTCATTATAATAAAAATATTCCATAATTTTAAAAGATGGTGATGGTGATGATGAACATGATAATTTCCATGGCCAGCTGAAGATTCACTAGGAACAATGAATAAAAATGGGGAACTTAATTTCAGAAATGATAGGCTATAACTTTCTTTTGGGGGGTAATGATCATTTGTTCTTAAGCAGTAATGATTTTCTAACCAAGTGTGTAGTCACCTCAATAAAGTAGAAATACTTAATTGTAGGTCAATTTACCACCCATGAAGCTTACTGAGGGAACTGTGGTTTAGATGATACAATCCCTCTAAAGTTTCATGTAGAACACTGTTAACAGGTGTGGGTTTCAGGTGGTGAGTAAGTCAGGAGTGATTAAGTCAGGTGATTATGATCAGTAATA
This sequence comes from Nannospalax galili, assembly GCF_000622305.1. Lineage (NCBI taxonomy): Eukaryota > Metazoa > Chordata > Mammalia > Rodentia > Spalacidae > Nannospalax > Nannospalax galili. The sequence goes on from NW_008359324.1 coordinate 1,058,773, forward strand.
AGGTTAGCACCCTTATAAAAGCCCACTAGGTTAAAGGCAATGATATTCTCTTTTCTACTGTGTTCGGCTACCGCATTCATTCGTCCCTTCCAGAGCACAAAACAAGGCACCATCTTGGAAGCAGAGAGCAGCCCTCCCCAGTCAGACACCTGCCAGGAAGCTCCAGAACTCAGAAAATTAATATTATTTTCTAATGTAAATTATCTGCTGCTGAAATATGCTGTGTATATGGACGTTCAGAGTTATCATTTTCCTTCATCTACAGCTTGTCATCTATCTTTTGAAAGTTGTAAGTGGAAATGGAAGCTATCATCTAGACCTCATGGTTTCCTGTGGAGTCTTCAGGCAGCACATTTCTGTTCACTGCTTTTAAGTACTTGCTTCTAAAATTCCTTCTGAAAGGTGTGTGTGGTGTCCAGCCCCCTCCTCCGACAGTCCTTACTGCAAAACAAAGTATAATGTCTCCAAACTGCACTTTGAGGAACTACATAATTTATTGGGCTTTCGTACAGATCAATGGGTGAGAGGGTTACTTACAGAAGTGCAGGGGTGGGGGGAGTGGGCTTCCCTCTACATGATGGCAAGGACCTGTGACCTCCCTACAGCTGCCCAAGATGGTGAACTCTACTCCCTCTCTCTGGTTTCCCCTGTCCCTATCCTTAGTCCCTCCCCGGTGTACCACTCAGGCAAGCTGGTTGGACGAAAGTTCATTTTGATTGGAGCAAGCCAGTGGAGCCCAGCTTGAGAAGAAGGCATCTGTCCACTGGTTAGCAATAAAGTATTTTGAGTTAGGGTAGATATTAGTTACTTTCTGTGTTTCCGAGGCAAAAATACCAGCCAGAAACAATTTAAGGTGAAAAGTGTTTATTTTGTCTCATAGTTTCAGTTCATCCTAGTGGAATGGGCATAGTGGAGCTCATTGTTACAGGAGCCAGTGGAGGAGGCTGTTATCACAACATGTGGACCAGGAAGCAGAAAGAGCAGGCAAGAACCACAGGCTGGTTTATAACCTTCCAAGGTCCACCAGTAGTGATCTATTTTTGCCAATCAGCTTCCACCCACTGCCTAATGATTCCACAGCACCTGTAGTTGGGGAACTGGCATTTAATAAATGGATCTGTGGGGCACATTACAGATTCAAAACAGAACAGGGAATGTACATTGTTCTTAAGACATAATGCTATTACATACTTAATTATTATACTACAGTATAATAGAACCATAACATTTATATATACTAGCTAAAAATAATCATGTGACTTTAGGATGATACTTGCTGTATTGCTGTGGGTTATAGAGAATCTAATAAACATACAAAACTTGAAACATAAATAAACATGCAAAAATATCTAAATTATGAGAAAATTGAATTATTGGAGACTAACTTTTATCTAGAAAAAATGAGAAAACAGAATACTATTATAATGCATTGGATAAGCAGATAATCATAATAAAAGTGCATTTAGAAATAATTTATCAGTATGCCTAAAATTTGTTTGTATATGTGCCAGGAATTAAAAACAAACCTTTGGTGCTGCCCCTGAGGTAGACCCCACCAGCACTGTCTTTTACTTTTTATTTTGAGATAGGGACTCATAAAGGTTGACTATGATATCTGACACTGACCTTGGGATCCTCCTGCCTCAGCCTCCTTGGTAACTAGGATTATAAGCCTGCATCACCAGGCCAAGCTTGCTTGCATTTTTTCAATAGTAACAAGAAGAGTATCTACCAAAAATGAAGGAAAAGAGAAGTAAAAAGAAGCATCTTCGTTCTAAAAGTTTCCTAACAGGTGAATTATTAGCACATGACACTTTCTAAGCTAATGGTAATTACTAAACTGTTCTCATTTGTCCCCTGGATTTAAATTGTTAATTGTCTATACTTTAAACTGCCTTTATTTTTTCCTATAGTCTTACTGTTCCAAATAGGTACAATGATAAGGACTTTACTATTTTCATGTGCAATAAAAATTTAAATCTGAATTTCCTTTAGCTGCCATTATGATCTTCTTATTCAGAATTATTATGAAAGATTCAAGAATACAGAACGCAAGTCCAGTGGAACCAGCAAGGCACAATACACACTGGAGTTCACACTGCTGTGATTCCCCCTACCAGGACCTTTCAGTGGATTCTTACCCACCTTAAAAATATAGAATTGATATTTTTCTAAAAGGATAATCTATTTTCATTAACTTTCCTTTCGAAATCATCAAAATGTGGCTGAAATACCCGTTTTGTTTATTTATTTATTTTTTTTACTTTTTAGCATTTTTCACATTTTCAAAGGTAAATGGTCCCTTATTCTTCTGTGAACTACAGTGGAGGCAGGTTCCACATCTGTGCTTTCCCTGAAATTACAACCCTTATTATAAACGTGTTTCTAAACCTTGACTTTTCATTTAATCTAACTGGCATGAAGGTCAATGACTTATCAGCCATCAAACTTCATTCCCCAACTTTCCCTTCCTGCTTTGGTTGTAGAAAAATGAATGGATGCTACCACACATTGAGGGCCTCTAAGTTTCTTATCACTTCTTTCTAACAGCTTTTAGCAGAAAGAATATTGTCTTTCAGTCCTTAAAAAGAAGTGGAAAAGGAGAAAAAATGGAAATGAGGCAGAAAATTGGAATTCGTTTGAATAAAATACTATTGTATACAAAAGATTGCATCCCGGGGTTGGAGAGGTAGGTCAGGGTAAGAGCACTTGCTATTTTTACAGAAGACCTACATGGTGGCTCTGTCATCCTTTTCTGGTCTTTTCAGGCACTACACACACACCAGTAAGCATACAAGCAATCAAAACACTTGTGTAAATAAAAATAAATAAATCATTAAAAAACCAAAATCAAAAGGTTACATTCCAAATAAGAAAATGAATTTTTATTTTTTCATATGTCTAGAAAGGTTAGGATAAAGGAAATAAGAAAATAATTGCAAACTTTGAAAAATTATTAAAATATTGTCTATTATAGTAAGGCCATGAATTTTAACTAATGATTATTATTTTATGTATCATAGAACTTCGAGAACCACTGATGAAAGTAAATTTACCTAAAAGTTAAATTTATCACTTAAAAAATGGAAATATTGACCTTGAACATAAGTGATTTTTGTTGGTTTGAAGATAAAAACTTATTAATTCAGATTCTACTTAATTTAGGATTTGTGATCATTTGCTGAGGCTGACATTTACTTTTGCATTATCTTGAAAGTTTTCACTGAATTGATGAATGGCTTAAAGAAGATGGAAGGGGTACATTTAACCTTTATAAAAGAGACAACACAATTTTAGAAGATTTTTAACAGCCTGGTTAATATGCAAATGCATACTATTATATATGAATTGATTTTCTCTTAAAGAAAGCTTAGGCTTCTTGTTTTTGTAAATATAGTTTTAGTTACTCTAGCATACACACAATAATTCCAACTAATTAAAGACTAGGCTTATTTTTCATTTAATTGCTAAATAAGTCTTTTTAAAATGCTTATTTGCAAAGTAATTGTAAAAGAAATTTATGCCTTTTATATTATTGGAGTTTTTGTCTATTGTAGTATTTTAAATCTTTGATTGCTTAACTTTAGCAAAACATTTGGAATTGCACCATTGATTTGTGTATACATACTGGAATTTGAGGGTCTAATATAGCTCAGGCTGGCCTGAAGCTTGTCATGTAGCCGAGAGACTGACCTTGAATTCCTGATCCTCCTGCCTCCACCTCCTAGCTGAGATAACACGTATGTGCTACCACATCAGCTGATTTATAAATACTTATTTAAGAATTACATGCACATACTATTAAAAACCAATTTAGTAACAAACATCTACAAGACAAAAATAGATATAAATGTGAAAACTTTAACAATGGATTTTTAAGTGCAGGCACATCCCCTTTGGCTCTGCACATACATGTATGTGACTGCGCATACATGAAAAAGGCCCTGGGTTTAGTCCTCAGAATTGCAAACAAACAAAGTGGAAGGGGGTTAAGACAGAGACATGGAGGGTGACTATGATTATACCGCATTCCTCTGTCCACACATTCGCTCAAGGATTAACTTACATCCCCTATTTTATGTTCAGCAACTACATGTCTCATCAAAATACAGTTTGTGCTAAGTTGCATTGTGAAATACAAGAGCCAGTGAAGTAGAAAGAAAAGATCCAGTAGGAAAAAGTCTAGTAGAAATAGGAGGCTCTGGTGATATACCATGATAAGCAGAGAAGAAGACTAGTTGCAGGGAATGAACGTTTTTTGGTTACATTGTTTCAAATGGGAAAGAACAGATGCAGACTGAGCAACCCAAGCAGCTACACTCACGACTGAGACAACCTGGGGATTTCTCTCAGAATGAGTGTCCACTGCCCTTTTCAGATTGTTTTTCAATTATATTTTTGAAAGTATTGCTTTTATCTAACAGAGATAGTTCCCATTTTAATAAATGTTCTTTATTTTTTTGTCTTTTTTATTATTACGGTTAACTATAATTAGTTATACATATATTTATTTACTTATTTTATGTGTATGCAAGTGCATCTGGGTTATACAAGACCCATGGAGATCAGAAGAGGGCATCGGATCCTGTAGCTGGAAGGCTCCTCTGAAAAGCTGGAGCTGATCCAGGGCAAGTGTGGGTGATGCAGAGCACACTGGGAAAAAGGGGTGGAGCTTCTGTCGTTTCGGATACAGGTGAACTCCCAGTGAGACCAGGAATAGGAGATGGATGGCAAGTACATTTCAAATATAGAAAAGGAAAAGCCTATAAGAATGCTTGATTTTGTAAGTCACCCTCTCCCGAATATATAAACTGCAAAATCTAAATAGAATGTCTAATGTTGGTTTGTCAATCCACATCAGCACCTGGAGACCCTAGGTTAGGGTGGGTGTCCCAGCAGGATAAGGAAAGTTTAGTGAAACAGATCCCTTGGAACTGGAGTTACAGACAGTTGTTAACTGCTATGTGGGTGCTGGGATTCAAACCCAGGTCTTCTGAAAGAACGACCACTGCTCTTAACTGCTAAGCCATCTCTCCAGTCCCACATTATGTCTTGTTTAAAGTAAATATTAGTAGCAACTTTTTGATACCTACCATTGTACGTTCCTGAGGATTTTAATTTATGGGTTGACCACAAAATTTTATGTGCATCTGAAAAATCTAGTGGTAAATACCTCAAACCTCAAAGTACCAAGAAAAGTAGTGGGCAAAGTCACACTAGGAAAAAAAATACGTGGTGAGATCCTTGATGTCCTTTACAAAAGGCAAAGATGAAAGGGAAAAAGTCATTAGTGACAATGAACACATGTCACTAACCAGGGCTTGTGATTATATCAACTATTCAAAATTAATGCTCTCTTTTGTTCACGTGGAGAACTTTAGATGAGATTAAAGGTATGTCTCTCAATGACATCCCTTCATACTATTCCCATAAACAAAGAAATTTCTTATTCATCAGTCATAGAAAAGGTTATACCTTTTTCCTTACATATATTTTTCCTTACACTAAGGGAAATTGTTATTTTAAGGGAAACTGACTTTATGTACCTTATAGGTAGAGACAGAGAGAGAGAGAGAGAGAGAGAGAGAGACAGACAGACAGAGACAGAGACAGAGACAGAGATATCACAACGTTTCTGTATTTCTTGACTAGTGGGTGCCTTTCTTCTATCAGCATAGATGTCCAAAGTTTTATTCATAGTCCACAGTAACACTTAGAAATGGATGTTCCAGAGTAAATGATACTTTGGGTAGTATCTGAGAGAAAGTATACTTTTCTACCTCTGCTCCTAAACACTTTAGAGGACATTATGCTAAGTAAAATAAGGCAGGCACAGGAAGATTAACACCTTAGAATCTTGCTCATATGTGGAATCTGAGGAAGCTGACCTCATGGAAGCAGTTACTGTACTTTATATTTTGGTGGAACTTTGTGACTAATTCCCCATAAAACAAATGTGAACAGAATAGATGTCATTCTGCTCCGTGCATAATAAGGAGCAAATATGTGGTCTCTAGACTCCTGATTTTGCAGGACTTCATTATCTCAGTATGGAGAACCCAAGATGGGAGACAGAGCTCTGAAGGGCAGGACCATGCTTTAAATTGATTGTCATTATATGAAAATAAAAAAGGAATTGAGAAGTATAAGAATGACAAATCAGTATTCTTCTAATTGGAGAACTGGTTCTCGTTCTGACAATTTTAAACTTCACTGAATTTGCGGTCATAGTCCTGTGTCAGGTGTCGTGCTGTAACAATTAATCAAGATGATTGGTATGTGAAAAGGGTTATTTTGATATATGGTTTTAGAGGTTATAGCACATGATAATTGGTCCTGTTGGTTTGAATTTGTGACAGAGCATCAAATCATAGTAAAGTGCATGGAAGAGCAAATTGCTCATTTGTGAACAGAAAGAAGAATAAGAAATAGGTGACCAGGTCCCTTCATTCCCCTTGGTGAGCATGTTCCTAAAGATCTGGCCTCCAGTTACCTTAGATTTTACCACCTCCCTATAGAGCTAAGTAGTTATCAAGAACTGAAAGTAAGGTTATCAGTGGACATTTTAAGTGTTCCACTAAGCCAGTGACCCAGCAATTGAGCCTGGCTATCAAGAGAAATTAGAGTTGTTGCTACAAATAGACACAAGGAAGCATATTTAGAGTTCAGAGGATTTGATGAAACTCTTTTCATTCTTGCATGCCTAATGATACCTGTGAATGGACACTGCAGTAATCATAACTAGGGTACAGTAAATAGGCATTTTGAATCCTGAGGAATGAGAGTTTGGGTCACTGTAAGCTCACAGAAAAGCAGAGCCACTAATTGAAAGTGCACAAGTAATAAAGGAAGTAGGTAATACATATCAATTATGGCCTCAGGCTCAACTGAGACAGTGAAGTTTATGCTAATATTTCTGTTGTAATTTTTCCAAAAGACAATGTGAATTTGTGATGGTATGGTGTGATCTTTATATAGCATAAATAGAGTTGTGCCAGGGGAGAAAGTAGCAGGACACTGACCCAAGAATCTTATTTTGTATTTTCCTGGTTCTTAACTTTTCTTCTAGCTGACAGAGCTTGTCTACAAGCTACAGAACTTTGACTACAAGATTTTTCTGCCAACAGATGCCTGCTCTAATGTCAGACTGGAATCACTCCATCCCCTGACATTCACACAATGCCAATGCTCTCAAACGATGTTTGATAGAACGTTCTGTTTAAAATACCACACCTTACTAGTCTTGGGAGTTTAAATACTACACCTTACTAGTCTTGGGAGCATATCTTCTATTTTATTTTTCATAGTTTAAGCTCCAGTTGCTTACCATGATATTTTAATTCATAATATATTTTGTTCTAGTTTGCTTTCAATTGCTGTGACAAAACACTCTGACCAATACCAGCTTGGGGAAGAAAGGATTTTTTTGGCTTACACCTCCCAGGTCACAGTTCATCACTGAGGGAGCCCAAGGTAGGAACTCAGGGCAGGACCTGGAGGCAGGAGTTGAAGCACAGACCATGAAAGGATGTTATTTACTGACTCTTTTTCCTGGCCCACGCTCAGCCTATTTTTATACAAAACAGAACAACCTGCTTAGTGGTAGCACCACACACAGTGGGCTGGGCCGGGCCCTCCCACATCATTCATAAATCACGAAAATGTATGACAGATGTGGCGCCAGCAGTCCAATGGAGGCTCCCTCCTCTCAGGTGTGCCAAGTTGACAACTAAAGCTATCCAGCACGCATTTGTTATAAATTTCCTTGCTTTATTTCGTTTTTCTACCTAGTTACTAGTGTTCAGGAACCACTCTCCAAATCAACTAATTGTGATGAATATTTGAATTATGTGTACTTTTGAGAAACCGAAACTAAGACAGCAAATGCCTTGTTAATGTCACTGAAGAAGTGGCAACACAGATTGACTTTTCTCCTAAATCTGCTGCACTGTGGAAGTGCACTGTGTACACAGGACACACTTACCATAAGCTCTTTTTCTCATGACTGTGACCAAATACCGGACAATAAGCAAGTAAGGAATGATTCATTTAGACTCACAGTTCCAGAGGATATAGTTCATCATTGCCAGAAAGCACAACAATAGGAATGCGAGGCAGCTGGTCACATAATATCTGTAGCAAACAAACAAAAAACAGAGAAAGAATAATGAAAGTGCTTAGCTCTTTCTGCTTTTTATTCAGTCTGGGATCATGGTTCCACCCACATTCAGATTGGGTTTTCCTCTTCAGTTAGGCCTTTCTGGAAACACCCATAATAGACACACCTTGAGGTACATTTCCTGGATATTCCAAATCCCATTAAGTTGACAATGAAGATTAGCCATCACATATTCTAACTCACTTCTAAAAGCAAAAAGGATAATCGGTTGGTTCTTGACTTTCATTGTGCAGAGTTTGATGATGTGATGTGATGATCTTGGTAAGAGAAGCAGAGTACTCAACACTTTTCTTCTTGTTCAAAACTGGAAAATTTGGGCTTCTGGGGAAGGCAAGGTGTGGATGAGGTCAGGGCATGAATATGAAGGAAGGGAAACTTGAAAGCAAAGATATGCCATTGATGAACAAAAGTGATATTTTGTAGGTAGTGTCATGACAAAACACATGAGCGAAAATAAAATCAGGTGAGTTGAGGTTTTGTGATGATCTCAACCTGTGTGAAGGATATGACGCATGGCAAAAGTATCTGAGTCTTCAGTGTTCCTCTCTGATTTTTAAAGTGTTGAGTGCAGATTAGAAGTACTTTTTATTTAATTTTGTTTGACTATTTTTGTATAATTTGAAAATTAACCCGAAGTTAGAAATAATTATACATTCTGCAGCCAATATATTTTAAATATAGTTCCTTCAAAATTTAGTTTGTGGGTCTTCACTTACCTGCGTGGGAGGAAGCCTTAGTATTTTTGATGAGGCAGCATCACTACCTCCGAGATGTAAGGTAAAGAGTGAAGATTTAATTAAGATTTAATTAAGGGATGGCATCAAGAAAAAAGCGTCTGGAACTCCTAAAACAATTTCTGTTTAAATGTCAGACAAAAGGCTCAGCCAATTCATGTATTGGAGAAGTCAAGGAGAAAGAAGGGGCAGAGTGTGTGCTCACACATCTCTTTAAGAAGGGAGACCAGGTGATGGAGAGATCGCTCAGTGGTTAAGAACACTGGTTGTTCTTGCAGAAGACACAGGTTCAAATCCCAGCACCCACATGGCAGCTAACAACTGTCCGTAACTCCAGCACCAGGATCCAACAGCTTCTTCTGACCTCCGCGGGCATTGCATGACATGGGTGCATTTACCTACAGGCAATACACACATACACATAAAATAAAAATAATCAATAAAATTTGAAAAAGAAAAAAGAAGAGAGAACAATAGTCTAGGGATGTGACAGTCTTGGGTTTTTTTTTTTTTTCCTAAGATCTATGACCTCCTCAGCCATGTGTATTTGGTTCTATTTCCAGCACCACACAAGAGTTTCCTCTCATTGAGTGGACTTTTAGTTCAGTTATATAGCTGTCAATTGCCCTCCCCCATGAAAGTGGCACTACTGCACCAATGTCATATGCTGTGCCAGTCATTGAAATGGTTATTTGGTCTTGAAGTTGATGCTACACCATTGATTGATGTTCTCCCTCAGCACCTTTCATAGAGGTCTTCAGATCTATGAGAACTAGCCTTCAGGGAAAGTGTATTCCTGGGCACTTCCAGTTCCATTGCTAAAAATTCTGTGTCCAAAGTATATTCTGTCTTCAGCAGTTGGGTCTTACCTTCAAATTCTGGGAGAAAATCAAAGGCTGTGACAGTAGCCTGTGTAATTTTGGGAGTCTCTTTGACCACCCTGTCCAACAACTCAAAGGAAGGTTTATCCTGTCTGACACTGTTTCTTGTTATGTAGGCTTTAGCTATCCATATGGGCTCATGTAGTGATATTTTATGTGTAATTTGTCATTAGGTTATTGGACAAATATACATGGCTGGAGAGGTCATAGATCTTAGAGAAAACCCTGACTGTCACATCTCTAGACTAATGTAATTTCTGGTATGTGCAAAATATGTATCCTTATATTTACAGACACATCCCTGTCATCACTCATCAAAAAAGCTCCTTTTGCACCAGAGATAATTAAAAAGTACCACAACTTGTCACACACAGACATTATCTGTGAATTGTCCAAGTCTAAATGGCAAGTCTACACTGCAACCTCTACATATAACGCTCACAGAATACAGAGCACGTTGTAAAGAAGACAATAATGAATACCTCAGTTCTCATTAATGAAGCTCCCTAATGCAACAGAGGATGAGGAAGACAAAAGGTAAAAAAAAAAAAAAATGGCCAAAGTGTAGAAATTAAGAACTGTGGGATGATGATCCTTGGACAGGACTCCTATATTAAACTTCACCCATCCATGGCTCAGGGACCATTTGAGAAGATGGGGTGGTGGGGAAAGATTTTAAGAGCTGAGGAGGAGGTGCATGACCACATGGAAATAGAGTTCAGCAAACTCCTAGGACTCTGCTCATCTGAACCCACAGCATTGGTGTCAGCATACTCAAGACCCATGCAAAGTCAAGCAGACAAAAACCCAGCATAGAGCTGGGGAAATGGACAGCAGACCCCAATCTTATTTGCAGAAATATTGGCAATTGATTACTACTGGTTGAAGAAGAGCTGATCTTCCTAAATCGAGATACTCTAGATAGACTGACTAGACTTACACTGAGGAATGTCTGGGGACACAAACTTGACACAATATGCCTTAACTCAAAAGACAGAATGAATGAATTCCAGTCAGGGAGGGCTATGGGAGGGTGCCAGTGGGGAAGGGGGTGTAAAGATGATTAAGATTGATTGAAATGTTCTATATGAAATACACAAAAGTTTAATGAGAACAAATTTTGAAAAAGAAGGGAGAATGGCTCCTAGGAGAGCCACAATGGAGCAGGCCACAGAGTTTGCCTAGAGTGACCACTCTGTGGTGCACCTGTCTCAGAACAAGCCCACTAGCAGTGTCCCAACCAGATGTGAATGTGGGGCCACAGGGACAAGCTGAATTTGTGTGGAAAAGGTCTGGGAAAGAAAAGTAGACTGGTCTTATTGGCTTAGCTGTTGGCTTTCTTAATAAGGACAAGCTGAAGTCTTCCTTTTTAAGTCTTACTTCAGAGTAAATACAGAAGAGCTTGTTTTGTCTCTGAGGTCAGGAGGGCTGCTTCAGATGCCTTCCAAGGGGAGAAATAGTGAAGTTTTGTCCCAGGGGGATGCGGATTAGAACCTCAGTGGGACTGAATGAAAGAAGCATGTTTGAGATAATATAATTTTTGTTAATAATGAATTTGCTTCAGATTGGGTTGGAAAATGTGTATGTACCTTTGGATAATATCTACAAGGAAAAAATGAGACCAGGAGTTCTGCATGTGCTTTTAGGTGGCCCAAATAAAGCACGACTAAAAATTTCAGAAAACTTTCTGTCAAAGGGTATTTTAACTTGCACTGCCACAGCATATTGAAAATATAAAGATTCTGATGTTTCTAAAAACATGTATATTTGGCATACTCAAAATAGAACTAAAAAGCTAGTACATTTTAGTCATATTTGAATCAACACATTAAAATAATTGAATCATTTCTAACTTTTCAAAAGTTTCTTGTGTTACCATTACCTCCTAGTCAACTCTGGATCATGTGCTCTTATTGCAAGTCCATATACTGCCCATTCTTACGCTTCTAACATTAGGAGTGCAACATATTTCACATTTTTCTTGTTCATTAAATTTCCTTCTTGAAAAGCTAGAGCTGAAGAATAGGAAACTTCTTGCCATGAAAATGCATAAGCTTTATGATTTAATCCTTCCATCCAGTTTCTCTACACATGAAAAATGATGGTGGTGTGTTTCACAGATGAAACAGGCAGAGCTTACCTAAGTTAAGGTTTTGTAGGGAGAGGGAAGAGTGGCATCAGACATGGTGCTATAACTTTGGCTAATTGTAAAGTCAAATTCACTGCTGGAAGGTACACATGGTGCCTGGTTCCCTCCTCCCCTGTCCTTACGACAACCAGATGCAAGAATTTTCCAAAACTGTCATTTGGAAAATCCTGACAAGTTTATCGAGTTTGCTAACTGAGCTATATGTGTATATGAGCAAGTTCCCAGCTTCCTGGAAAAAGATATCCTTATGAGCATGCACCAACCCTGACTCTTACAATATTTCTGCCCCTCTTCTGCAATGATTCCTAAAGTTCCATATAGGAGTCCTATCCAGGGTCATGTACTCTGCAGTCCTTTATTCACTACATTTTGGCCAGTTGTGGCCTTCTGTGTGCATCACACTCTGTTGCATGAGGAAGCTTCACTGGTGAGGGTTGAGAGATGCATTAATATTTTCTCTATCCCCTGTTATACTATGTTTCATTGTAGATATTTCACTTAGGGCTGTGCAGAGCTCAGACACTTATTCTCAGTTGTGGAACTCTATAATACCCTACATTTGTTGCAGAAAAAAAATCATCTTTGATGAGTGGTGTACAGTATACTTGTCTATAAATCTAAAGGTCTGTGTTTAGCATAAAGTAGTGGCTAAGATCCACAAATGAGAGTGAATACACATTGCTTATTTTTCTGAGTCCGTGTTACTTCACTTAGTGTAACAATTTCTAGTCTATCCATTAGAATATATCTTTTTAATTTCTGAAACAAAGTATATTAGGAGTTAATTTGAATGTCAAATTTGTGTAGAACTGGCATCTCAGTTGGGCCTTGTGAGTTAAATCCCTCTAGTGTTAGGATGCTCACTGAGTTTTTAGTATTGTAGAATTCAGTTTTCTCTGAATATACATTGAACATCTTTTGCTAGATTCATTCCTACTTATTTTGTAATTTTGATCTTTTTTAATTTCAATTTGTTTCAAAAAAACCTAGTTATGAAATGTGATATTTTATAGTAATAGTGATGACATTATGCTTTTACTTGTTTTAGTTTTCTAATATCAGGTGAGTTGTATTAATTGATTTTCAGTGTCAAACCTTTTGAGATTATCTTCCTTGGTCAAAACATATTATCAATTTTCTATATTGTTTATTCTTATTTTTAAATTTTTGGTATTGTTTTAAATCTGTATTGGGAATGTACATTGATTTTTGTCTTATTGCCTTGTTTCTCTTTGCACTGAACTGAGGAGAATATACAGACTCATGGCTACTCTGAGTTCAGAAAATAAGTGATGAGTGCTCAGGCGTAAGTAGGACAATTATATCCCCCTAAGACTTAGGGAACATTGCAGAAGAGAGGGTAGAAAGACCACGAGCCTCAAGACAGGGAGAAGGGATGTAAACTGCAGTGTAGTCTCCTGGTCAGGGCATAGTCACAGAAGTCATGATCTCATAGCAGCCGTGTTTGCTGCATTTGACCTGCGTAAAACTAAACTTGTCATCAGCCAATCATGGATCAGAGAACCTACTCATATGATTCTATGGTAATTGGTCAGCATATCCAAATCCCATGCAAACTGAGGCAGAATTTCATGTTACTTTGAACAGCTGGAGTTGGAAGATGGAAAGGATTCTAAGTTGCATGATTACCTGTTCCTGGTTAAAAAAACGTGAATGTTTTTTATTTTATTTTAAGGGATGGTTTTAATGTACATATAAAACAAATTTGAAACATAATGCATAATTCACAATGCAAACAGTTAAATCATAGGATAAAGAAATTTGTAACAAGTGAAACTTCTTTGGGAAGACTGAATTTATAAAGCATTTCATACAGAACATCTCAAACGATCTTGGTCATCTTTATACCCCCGTCCCTACTGGCACCCTCCAATAGCCCCACACTGGAGTTCATACAATCTGTCATCCCTATTAAGGCCCACTGCATTGTCAGTGTCCACAGCTGTTCCATAATGCATGTCCACCCATTGAGTCTTGTTAGCCTATCTAGAGTCCCTTGTTTTAGGAAGATCAGCTCTTCTTCATCTAGTAGCAATCAGTTTCCAAGATTCCTTCAGATAAGATTGGAGTCTGCTGTTCATTTCCCCAGCTCTATGCTGGGTTTTTGTCTGCTTGGCTTTGCATGGGTCTTGTGTATGCTGACACCATAGTCATAGAATGATATGAGCAGGTTCCTAGGAGCAAGTAGGACTCTGTCACCAAATGGTCCTGCACCTCCTCCCTGGCTCTTACAACCTTTCTGCCCCCTCTTCTACAATGGTCCCTGAGCCTTGGGTGGGTAAAGTTTAATAAAGAGGCCCTGTCTAAGGACCATTATTCAGTAGACTCTTGATCTCTACACTTTGGCCATTTGTGATCTTTTGTGTTCCTGGCCCTCCACTGCATGAGGGGGCTTAATTATTGAGAACTGAAAGACTCATTAGTGTCCTCTTCTTTATCTCTGTTCTATGTTCCATGATCCTTAGGTGTAGACATTGCATTGTAGATGTATACCTGAGGCCTGGACCATTCATAGACAATGTCCATGTGTGATCAGTTCTGGTACTTGGTAATAGTTTCAACTGGTGCAAAATGAGCTACTTTGATGAGTGGTGATTGGGATATGTGTCTGTAATATAAGGATACATATTTTGCACATAGTAAGAAATCACACTAATCTAGGTTTTTCTCTAAGATCTATGACTATGTCCCAAATGGCCTGGTTCCTCTGAGGGGTGGGGCCTGCTGTGGAGAACTGACTGGGGAGCATTAGCCATGGACGGAAGGACTTATGGGTGCCATCTTGGAACAGAAGCACTGGCTCAGAAAGATGGCCCTAGTGTTTTGATGTGAGAGGGGCATTTACCAACCTGGGGCAAGACTGCAGGCCCACAATTCATGGGCAAAAGCTGACAGAGACTGTGGGCAGATGCGGAAGTGATCTGGAACGGCAGGCCAAGCCATGCAGAGCTGGGTGTCTGGTGTTGGGTATTCATTTCTTTGTAAGTCACTCCCTCCCCCTCAAAGATATAAGTGATGAAAAATTCAGATAAAGATGTGCCATGTGGTTTGTCTACCTGCACCAGGAGCAAGGGCCCCTAAGACAACTCAGGCGACAAATTGGCATAGGTCGGCAGGATGACAGTGGTAGGAATGACAAACCGCAGGAGTTTGGAAAAAGCAAGGGATCTAATAGCAGCACTGATGTAGATTTTACAGTGGATTATAAAATATGTGACTAAAAAGAGGCCAGCCATGCAGAAGCATGGGCCACAGCTGTGTTGTAAATGTGGGGAAACAGCCCAATTGTGGATATATGAAGGTTTGTTAAAGGTTATAGAAAAACTAGAAAAACTATTATGGACCATGGACACAAGAGAATCAAGAAAGGAGACATGGACACTTTGCATAATAAAAATGTGCCCAAAGCAGGGAAAGCTGAAAAGGCCAGGGAGGTATGGGCAGACTCAGTTGCAGAGCTTGAGAGAAGAAAAAAGAGACTTTTTAACTTGTGTAAGGCCAAGGACTCAGAGAAAAAGACAGATAATAGTAAAAAAGAGATTACCTAAAAATAAAAGCAGCTAAAGCTGCCCCTCAGATTCAACCATTGTTACAAAAAGAAAAAGAAAACGCTAAAAGTGCTGTAGCTAGGAAATACTCCACACTGAAACTGTTAAAACTAGGAAAAACTTACAAGCACGCAATCAAAGAGCCCCTAGCCATGTGGCTTGTGATAGTGTGGGAAATGGGAGCAAATAATATCAGTCTAAGTCCTTCAGAAGTTTCACAGCTGAGTTGTATAACCACCCATCCATCCTTGGGATATAGGCTGTTCAATCTAGGCCAATGAAAGGGTGAGAAGTTCTTAATGGGATGGTTGGTGCAAGATGTTAAAGATACATGGTCATCAACAAGGGAGACTAACATGATTAGCAGGGGCTGGAGGACTATAAAGGAGGGACAGGCATTACTGAGAGAATTGGTATGAGAAAACCAATATACGATGTCCAGTTCACTGGGCCAGATAAGACTGTGTTCACCAGGGATCTCGAGAATGGTATGGAGCTTTAATGGTTTTGCTAAACCCACTAATGGGACAGGATCTTTGTGAAGTGAGAGAGGTTTTAGCAGATCTAAATGATTCTAACCAGCATGTAAAACAGACCACCCTACAAGAAATATAAAAAGCCAGGAAAAATGGTCATTTTGGGTTACTCAAAGACAAAAGTGGCAAGACTTATGTGGAGCCCAAATTCCCAGAGGAAAAATTGATGGAAAACCAAATTCTGTACTAAACAGTTTCTGGAAGGCTTTAAAACCAGAACAACAGTTTCCAAGGATAAAAACTGTCCCAGGGGTGGTTAAGAAGCCCCAAAGATTAAATAAGGTGCATTTCTCTTCTGATAAAGGGTATACTAGGGATGGAGGCAGTTTTTCCCACCAAGGCCTCCCCAAGCAACCAGGTGTGGTCAATGGTGAGATGATAGATATGGCTACAGTCAGGAGGCAGATGAAGGGCCTGCCTGACTTAGGGAAGCAACAGTTGCAGTGGGAACAGGAGAATCCCCCTACCTCCTTAGCCCAGTGCGGGTTCAGGCAACTGGAGCCAACACATGTATGTGTATCAAGAATAAAAGAGTACAAGGAGACACCATGTAAAGTCCCCCAAGTGCAAAATGACTCCAAAGGGATAACTAAAGATAATAACTAACCAAATTAATGCCTCATACCCATGCTATGGTACCTAACAAGGATCTATGGAGAAAACAGTTAATATGAATGGATAAAACATTTCCATGTGGTATTAGACCATGTCATGATTGATTTAATATATGATGTTAACCTTCCTTCGAGTGTTTTACAGATGTGAAAGCCATTTGAAAGATTTGAAGCAGCAAAGGCCAACTATAGCTGAAAGATTCTTGGGAATTTTATGGTTGGATAAGGTAAAAACAGAGACTCCCAAACTATACAGATGTTAAGAAACTCTACAGTACCGGGGATGGGTTGCCCCCCTAGGAGCTGTTGGTCATAGAGAGATCCTAGAGGTCCTCAAATTCACCAAGGCTATTGCCACTAATGTTGGTTGTACACTAGAAAGGTTGGTAAGGCCATGTTGCTGAAGATACTGCATGATGTGAGCATGGGAGGAGAAGAAGAGATTGAGCTAAGACTAAGCCAACAAAATGCATGCCACCAGATGGTTACCATTCATAGTGCCAGAAGGCACTATGCAGATAGTTGGGGAAGAAAGGATCACTTATGATTCTACTCAACAATAAACCCCATGTGCTGCACACTATTGACATGCCAAGCAATGCCTGCAAGTGCAATAATGGCTCAATAAACATACGTACAACTGACAAACTTCTAATTGGATAAGGCCCGCTCCTAGGGGTGGAACACACACATCTGGTGCTGTAGACCAGACTAACCCCTTGTGTTGAGAAAGGCCACAGGACCTAATTGGGAGTCTCTTGGAGAACCCTGGCCAGCAACTCAAAGGAAGGTACCTCCTGTCTAGCACTGTTTCTTGTTATGTAGCCTCTAGCTATATATATATATGGACGCATGTAGAGATAATGTACTATTTTTCAGTAGGTTGTTGGACTAATATGGTTCCATCTTGTTTTTTAATACTAATTAGGCATTATTTATCTTTCTTCTATCACTAACACTTCTGCCATTGTTTCCCCATTTAAAGTGTCACCATTTTCCCCATTTCTCCCTTGATAATACCTGTCTCCTATGGTATCACTTCTCTTGAGCTCCTTCTTTCCTTTTATCCCAACATTCCTTTTATAACCATCCCTCCTCCCTCCCATTTAAATAACCCCATTTTTATTCACTTGTCCCTTAGTAACACCTGTTTCCTACTGTGCTTCTATCTCAGGTTCTTTCTTTCCCTTTGCCTCCCTGGTTCCTTTTCATTTTTCTGTTTCCTGTAGTTATGTCTGGATACATACTCACTTTAAGAATTTTGTGTGGGGATCCACATAAGAGATAGAACATATGTCTTTTGTTTTACTGAGTCAGTGTTACTTCACTTAGTATAACAATTTCTAGTTCAATCTATTTTCCTGCAAATTTCATAATTTCATCTTTCTTTACTGCTGAGTAGAACTCCATTGTGTAAATGTACAACATTTTCATTATCCACTTGTCAATTGAGGGACACTTAGGTTGCTTCCATCTCTTGGCTATTGTGAAAAGAGCAGCAACAAACATGGATGTACAGGTATCTCTACAGTAGGAGATATATGCCAAGGGTATATATCTTTTGGTATATGCCAAGGAATGGTATAACTGGGTTAAATGGTTAGATTCATTTTTAGTTTCTTAAGGGTTTTCTACACTGCTTTCCATAGGGGTTTCACAAGTTTGCAATCCCACCAGCAGAGGATGAGCATTCCATTTTTCCCACATTCCTTCCAACACTTGGTAACATTTGTTCTTTTGATCTTATCCAATCTGACTTGGGTAAGATGAAATATTAAAGTGGTTTTAATTTGCATTTCCCTAATTTCTATCGATGTTGAACATCTTTTAAGATATTTCTTATCCATCTTTATTTCTTTTCTCCTTTTGAGAACTCTCTATGTCAGGTGTTCAAAGGGGAGTTGGGGAGGGGGGTAGGCTTTGAGGTCTCTGGGGACTAGGCTGAAGAATTGTGTTGGTCTGGGTGCAAATAATTAGGAAGCAGTGGGAAATACAGGCCAAGGGGGTAGTCCCAATGTCTGGGGTGCCAAGAGAAGAAGTGGGTCAGTGCCCATGGTAGAAGGAGAAATGGGATATGAGTGGGTTTGTATTTATATATTCCTAACCTTTAGTATAAAATGAGCCACTAAAGTCTTTATCTTACAGACTTGAAAATAGACACATTGGAAAGTTAAACAATTTGAAAAGTTATGCAAACATTTGGCACCGAACATAATTTTTTTGGACCAAGATTTTAGTAATGAAGGGGTGTTTCATTTGTGATCTTGAGAAGACAGTGTTTATAATAATGGAGCCAGAGTATTAACATAGATATGCTGAGTTATTATGAAGCCATAATTTTTAAATGGTTCAAAAGGAAAACAAGTAAACAGATAAACAGAAACTAAAAATGACTGATAATTTCTTTATCAGATGACTAAAGTAAATTTCTGGTTTTTATTCTCCCACCATTTCACAAAGAACATGTCATTCTGGCTGTGTTTTGTTTCCAGTTTTCCCCTTTTATGCATCCATTTGCCCTTTTCACGATGGCATCATTATGTTCTCCCAGGAGACATTTTTTCTTACCTCCTAGACCATGTGGTGTACTCTGGTTCTGGACTTGACGAAGATGCAGCTGTCCCAAGGAGAACACAGTATCCTTCAAGCCACAGTGATTCTTTTACTGTGTGAACCTGATGGATGCCTAGTCAGTTATTAGGGTCTAAAGTTACTGTAAACTAACTTCAAGATATCACATTAAAAACAGCAAAACATGGGCTAGTGAGATGATTCAGTGGATAAAGTGCTTGATATGTAATCATGATGATCAGAGATCAGAACTCCAGCACCCATGTAAAACCCAGTGTAAGAACATGGGCCTGTAACCCTAGCACTGGGAACTGGGAGGGTCAGGAGGATTCTGAGGGCTGACTAGCCAGCCAGTCTAGCTGAAAACAGTAAGCATACAGGTAAATGAATCACCCTGTCTCATAAGGTGAAGTGATTAAGGAAGACACTTCAATATCAACCTTTGGCCTTTTCATGTGCCCACATGGGCAAGTGTACCCACACACACCTATTTATCACCCCACCCCCATACCACACACACACACACACACACACACACACATACATACACACACACAAATAAACACACATACACACAATTATAACAATCTTATGAAGCTAAAATAATAGCTATTATTCTCAATTTTGCAAATGAGAGAACTGAACCAAAAAGAAAGAGCATGTCCAAGATCACAGAGGTAGCAAGTTTGGAGCTTCCTCTATTGTCTATATCCTTAACTACCATTTTATATTGACTGCCAAGACTGTCTTTTATCAGCATTAATAATGGTACTTCCTCTAAAGTTCATATAGAATGCTTTAGAGCTTTCTCATTATACTACTATCTTTCCTTTGGCTCCACCCTCATGGAGAATGAGCTCAGAGCCTGGACCAGTGGATTAAGACTGGGCTCTGCCTCTGACTTACTGTGCAATGTCCATTAAGTTCCGCCCCCCTCTCTCTGGCCTCAGTCTAGGCTTGTAAAAGCTGGGAGGAGCCAAGTATGTTATATACTTGTAGTGCCTACACTCAGGAGGCAGAGTCAGCCCAAGTCCACAAGTTCAAGGTCAGCCTGGGCAACATAGCTTGACTCCATCCCCAAAACAAAAACAGCCAAGCGTGGTGGGACACACCTTTAGTCCCAGCACTCACAAGGCAGAGGCAAGGTGGATCTCTGTGAGTTCCAAAAATAAAAAATAAAAAAATAAATAAATAAATAAAATAAATAACTTTGGTTCTAGGGGATCTGATGCATTCTTCTGACCTCCATGGGTTTTAAATAGTGCACTTACATATATGAAGGCAAAACATTCATACTCATAATACAAAAAATAAAAATACCACAAAATTTATTTAAAAAGCCCTACAAGACAGAACTTCTGAATGTGTTTTTATGAAACAATGGTTTTCAAAATATTGTGTCATGCAATGATCAGCCCTTAATTCTGTGAAACAAAGAATACCCTGTAATTATCCCAGGCTTGACAGACTTTTTGTCAGGGAGAAGGGGACAAAAATGGAGTGTAGCAGACCACAAATGTTTATAGGCTTTTGTAAGAGAGGCTGTTTTAGAGTTTGGATCTTAAATGCCCTCCAATTGTTTATATGATACACTATTATTTCCCAGGAGTGGCACTATTGGGAGCAGACCTTTAACAAGTAAGGCTGAAGGAATGCATGGTCTCAAAGGTGATCTTTCATTTCAGCACTCCCTCTTTAACACCACCATGTGTTCCTGCAGACCTAAAAGCAGCAAAGGATCAT
The DNA here is from genome assembly GCF_000622305.1 of Nannospalax galili. NCBI lineage: Eukaryota > Metazoa > Chordata > Mammalia > Rodentia > Spalacidae > Nannospalax > Nannospalax galili. The sequence goes on from NW_008359324.1 coordinate 1,079,749, forward strand.
GGATTGGAACTTCCAGAATCATGAGTCAAAATGAATGTTTCCCTTTCTTTTATTTTCAGAGATATTTGTAACAGTGATGGAAAGCTGGTCAACAAAGCACCAGAAAGATTTTCGTGCAGACAACATCAGATACCTTCATATTCTCCCTTCTGTTTTCACCAGAATACTGATCAATATAAGCAAACAAGGACTGTGCCCACAACTGTAAGAAGGACCACACAGATTGCTACCAAAAGCAGCATCCAGAGATTACCACAGAACTGAGAATAGACTTTTAAACCAGATTTATAAGCCACAGAGAAGCAGGTAGAGGTTCGAGAAGAAACTATACTCAAGAGAAAGAGAATTAGCTTTAGACTAAATACTTTTTGTTCTTTGCCATAAAATATTTAAAAATCAAAGAAGATTCATACATGGCAAACACATAAAAGCTATTCAGCATAATTGTTCATTAGGTAAGTGCAAATTAAAGCCACAAACATGTAATGTAACTATGGAAATGGTTAAAATAAAAAGAAAAGATAGATAATACCAAGTGCCAGAGAGGATTTAAAGAAATGGGTGCTCTCACACCCTGCTGGTGTGAATGTTGCCCCTTTCCCTCCTTATGGAACAGCAATTTTATAAAATATCTTTATCTGTGTGTGGTGGTACACTCCTTTAGTCCCAGCACTCAGGAGGTAGAGGCAGGTGGATCTCTGTGAGTTCAAGGCCAGCCAGGTCCACAAGAGTGAGTTCCAGGCCAGCTGACTCAAAAAGACAAAAACCAAACCAAACCAAACCAAACCAACCAAACCAAACCAAACCAAACCAAACCAAACCAAACCAAACCAAACCAAAACCCAGATCTTTGGTATTGCTACTCAACCATCCCTTTTTGGCTAGCACTTTCCATTAGATTAACCCAACCATAAACCAGATGGCTACATAGAACTGGGAATACAGTTTCCAGAGTCAAGGCTCAGAGTGAATAAGGTGGAGTTTGAGCTGGATGAGGGAGAAGAAGCAAGGAGTAGAAAGAAAATAAATCACTTTCCTCACTCCTCACTAGTGCTAGAATCCTAGATTCTCCTACAAAATCCCCTAAATGATTAAAATTTGTCTGGTAATGCTCATAACTATCCCTGCCTGCCATCTGTCTTAAGCTCTTGTCTGGAAAGAAATTCCCTTGTGTTGTAACTGCAGGAATGAATTTGGCCTGCTTACTTTGAACTTCGTACTATTTCATATTTCTTCCTCTGTCAAATAAAAATATGGAAATGCTGGACGGAGAACAGGAATTTGGCAAATGCTAGGACTCCTTTTGCTTTCATCTTAGAGTCTCAATTCTAGCAACATGTATATATATATATAT
>NW_008359324.1:1081136-1087230 GCF_000622305.1 Nannospalax galili
TATTCATTGTATTATATGTGTACTTTCTTTTCCTGTTTATTTTGTTCTATATGACTCTTCATTTTCAAGAATTTTTCCCTTGTTGTTAGTATTAGTATACTACCTTGTTATCAGGTATATTCACCACAGGAAACAAAGCCTGAAATTGGAATGAAAATCAGTTGGGTGCCATTTTGCTGATCACATATCAGGACCTGGTAGTCAATTTGACTTTCTACTTTGTGTTGAATTGACTTACATGTGGTAACCATGAAACTTACATGTTTCAACCCTGATAAGAATAGCTGTTTTTAACAAGGGGAATGGTACAGGAACCTATAAAATACATTTGTATTTAAATGTATAATGGTATAAAACACCATTGTATATTAGTTGATGAGAATTTTGTGATCATCCTTATGGGAATCCAACCTAGAATTTCTAAGAACAGTGGTTCAGGGTCCACAGTGGCTTTGTAGAATGTAACTACTGGAAACAATGAAAACAAATTTGTTGTGATTTGAATGAGAATGTCCCCCATGAACTGTACCTATTTGGACATTTTGTCCCCCAGTTGATGGGGCTGGTTTAGAAGATTTTAGGAGATAAAGCCTTGCTGGAGGAAGCCCGTCACTTGAGGCTGGCTTTGAGAGTTTTTAAAAAGTTTTATTTATTATTTTTATTTTATGTTGTAACTGGAAGGCTCCTCTAAAAAGCAGGAGTTGATCCAGTGTGAGCATGGATGACAACAGAGCACACTGGGAAAAAGAGGTGGAGCTGCCGCCATATTGAGCATGGGGGAATGGGGAGTGAGAGAAGACCAGGGGCGTGAGATGGATGGCTGTGCATTTCAAATATGGAAAAGGAAAAGATGATAAGAATACATGATTTGTAAATCACCCCTTCCCTAATATCATATAAACTATGAAAAATCCAAATAGAATATGTCGGTTTGTCAGTCTGTGTCAGATGGGAAGACCCTGAATGGGGGACACGTCTCCCAGCAAAAAGGAAAAAAATTATTGAAAAATATGTGTATGAGTGTAGTGCCTTTAAGTATGTAAGTGCACTGGTGTTGTGCAATGCCTAGGGAGGTATGAAGAGGATGTTGGATCCCTTGAAACTGGAGTTACCCACTGTGTGGATGTTGAGAATGGATCCTGGGTTCTTTGCAAGAGCAACCAGTGCTCTTAACCACTGAGCCATCTCCCCAGTCCAGAGAGCTTTAAGCCCTGCCAGATTTCCAGTTGCTTTCTGCTTCCTGGGCCTGTTTGAAGGTTTTCTTCTTCAGCCACTATCTGCCACTATGGGCTCTACCCCTGTGGAACCATAAGTCGAATAAATTATTTTCCATAAATTACCTTGGACTTGTATCACAACAGAAAAGGTAACCAATACAAAACTGGATGCATTTAACATGTTGTTCTTCTCCACAAATTTAAATACCTGGGTTATACATAACTAAAATTTTAAATTTTTCTTCTGTCTGGATGACTACAATCCAGTTGGATAATTTTCAACTAAACACAAGATATGGTTTGGGGAAGGTGTTTACATTCTTGTCTATATCATTACTTTTCGAAGTATTTAACACTACAACTCCACATTTGGAGAAGAAAATAATTAACATTAATGCTGATGTTAGGGGCTTCTTGTGTTAGAGTCAAGTTGTGCATGGTAGGCATTATGAGAATGACTTAGTAAAACATAACAAGTCATTACATTGGGTATTACTGGACTTTGGTTTGAAGACTTTATGAGAAAATCAGCATTATTTTTTCTGCTTCCTATTCTTATAATTAGTGTTTTCCATGATCTTAGCTCTTATAACCATGCTTTAAGTAATTTGTATTATAGAAAGATGTAGAAGTTATTGAATAGATAAATAACACAGTATATTGAGATGCAAAGAAATACCATTTTAGTTTTTAAAACTCAGTATTAACCATCTGCTAAGATAATGCTGCAAGAGTAACCATATGTTTAAGTAATTTCTCATATCCATGTATGTAATATTTAAAAGCTCTTGGCTCTGCTAATTATATATTTGGCAAGTACATAAAATTTTATGTTGAACTTGATAAAAACTGCTAAATTGACTGTTTTTACTTTATGTGGAAACTTTTATTAGTTATTGCCAAGAGAATAATGTTTAATTTATTGGTTTCTAGTTTTGCTCACTTCCAATATTATTATCATTTATAAGTGCTAAGAAAAATTATATTAAAGTTTCATTTTCATTTGAATACATCCATGTTCATAACAGTATGACTTGCAGCAGCCAAAAGGTGGAAGCAGCTCAAATGTTTGTGGAAATATGTGGGTGAAGGATGGTGTACATGCACAAATGAAGAAAGTTTCAAACAGGAATAAAAGTTTTGACACATGTTACCACATGATTGCTGCAGTATATTTATATGGATTTAAATAAATATTTTTAGCTGTAACCAATTATAGAAATGAGGGATCTTTAGCAGATAAAACCACACACGAGTTGCGTGATAAGAGGACTGAACACACAAAAAGAGGTTTAGGAGAGGAAAAAGAATACAGGAAGTAAAAGCAAATTGTTTCTGTTCCTTTACATGGATGGCTTCATGTTGAATGTCTGCTCTGGGACAAGCACAGTGTTAGGTACTTGGCATGTGAAGATGGATAATGTCTTGCTTTTGCTTTTGTGGAAATCCAAATAGAAATGGAAAACTTCTCAGAGTTGAATGGATAGGTGGCCCCTTCACTAACTATTAATGTGTTTGTTGGTATTTCCATCTAATATGCACTCTTCAGAAAGCTCTCATTTAGATATCCTCAAAGTATCACATTGTATTTATTAATACAGATCATTAGCTTTGCCAAGGATCATGAGTTCAATTCCCATATCTTCAATCGGATACACTGTATTTCTAATTAGTATTTTGCCACCAATTAGCATGCCCCAAACAAAACACATCTTTCATTAAACAAAATCCTTTTGTAATCATTCCTGTTTTATATTTTGAGGGTTAACAGTTAAGGGGAATAATCTTTGTGTTGTCCCTCGTGTGCATTTAGGTAGATACTAATTTTTGTGGGTCCTTTCATTTCTTTCTTATACTCTGATCTATGGTTCTATAAGGTTGAAGTTGGTGTTCCATCGATTCTCTTATTCACTCTGCTAAGCCATCTCTAGATTAACTTTATTTCAACACTGCCAGGGTCTAGTATACCACTCTTTAGGTATATGCAATGAAGGATAATAAAAATGAGAATTATAATGCTGAGATTCTTACTTTTCTTCTATCCATACTCTGTGCCACAAGGGCTTTGAGAAAAATATCTCATCAGATATAACTTTCACTTTAGTGAAAAATCCTCTGTATTGATTGATTCTTAAATCCAAGGACCATTCTAGTTGAGATTTATCCAGGTCTAGGTTTTCTAATGGGGAAGAGCTTGTTAGTGCTTAATTCAGAGTCTATTCTTGCTTCCTTATTTATGTGAATTTTGCAACACTGGAATGGTTTAGGACTTTTCTATAGGCATCTTCTCCACATACCTTATGGCCCTACATATTTTCTTCCCTCCCTACCTCCCTCCCTCGCTCCCTCCCTCCCTCCCTCCCTTCCTTCCTCCCTTCCTTCCTTTGAAGACAAGATCTCATGTAGTCCAGGCTGGGTTCCAACAAGCTACATAGTAGAGAATGACCTTGAAGTGTTCTTCCCAAATGTTAGAATTAAGGTGTTTTTGATTCAGTTACTCTCCACTTCCTTGTTTCCTCGTCTATATCCCTAATAGCGTAATAATTCCCCCATTTACTTTCATGCACTTTCCTCCACATAAATTCTACATCTGAGAGAAAATGTGATGTTTGTTGTTCTGAGTCTGGCTTCTTTTACCTAACATGATGATCCATTGTCCTGCAAATACATGATTTCATTCCTCTTTGTGGATCTGTAAAGCTCCAAGGTGCAGAGGTTTCATATATTCTTTACCCGTGAGCACATACGCTTACTGGAAACTTTGAGTAGGTCCATATTCAGACCTCAGTTTCTTCAGGTTTAGGAAGAGTAGTTTGGTTTAAGCATTTCTTGAGGTGTTTCTGCCCTTCAAAATTTCATGATTTTGACCACAAAATTTTTATCATAAAACTTAAAATTTTGATCATAAAACACATGACAGGAAAAGTTGTTTTGATAATAATTTACTTGGAACAGTGACATGACTTCTATAAATCTTAGTGAAAGCCTATATTAATTAATAAAATTAAATCCCACTGGCAAATGGAGTTCTGTTATGAGACATCTCAAAGAGTAGAAGGTCCTCAGTGTTCTTGTTGCTATAGACACATTGAAGTAAGGACTTGACACTGGATACCTTGAAGAAGACAAGAGTGAAGTGGAGAACATTGTGACTCTAAGGAAGTATTTTAAATATTACTTCATGAAGAATGAATACTTATAATCTATGTGAACCATAGGTTGGAACTAAGAAGCAGGGGCTGAATTTCAGAAAGGTAGATACTAGGAAGGACCATGACTCAAATAGGTGGTAGCTAAGTGGCATGTGTTCTACTTGAAGGTCCCATAGTTTTATACTTGTTGGGATAGGACCACCTCTTCCCAGAGCCTTCTCTCTATATTCACTAGGGTGTTTTGTCTTTCTTACCATTTTGAGATATAAATTATTTATTATTTTATGTGTATGAGTATACTGTTTGCATGTGCGTAAGTGCACCCATGTCATGCAATACTTGTGGAGGTCAGAAGAAGGCATCAGATTCCCTGAAACTGGAGTTATGGATGGTTGTTAGCTACCATATGGGTTCTGGGAATCAAACTCAGGTCTTCTGCAAAAGTAGCCAGTGCTCTTAACTGCTGAGCCATCTCTCCAGCTCCAGGAGTAAATTACTTTTCAAAGAAGAAAAAGGAAGCTAATGCGTTTACACTGTTAGATAGGCATGTCCTCTGAAAGAAATATCAACAGCTGGATGTCAGAACCATCAGAGACTATAGAAAGGAAGGGAGACAGTCACCCTTCCCACCCAATCAGTCAGCTTCAATTGCATGAGGGGCATGATCTAAGAAGGAACCCTGAAGAAGTCAGGGAGGTGGTGGGAGCTTTGCCATCTTGGCTGAAGCTTTGGAAAGCTCAGCTGAGGTGTTGGAATAAAAGCCCACGGGTGCATGCCTTTGTAAGTAACCCTTTCCCAGACATCATAAACTCTGTAAGGAAACCTGAATACATTGTGTTGGTTTTGTCAGTTGGTCATAAGGACAGAATGGGGCCTGGGAATTGTGAGTGTGTGTGATGCGGGCCTCCCAGAAGTAAATTTGGCTTTATGCAATGCTATAAGTAGTTTTCCTTATAGAAGAAAAAAATATATAATTTTATGCTTGAAACTACATATTAAAAGATTTAAATTAATAGTGTAGAAATGACAACTGGTGAATTTGACATTCCGGGTGGAGAATGAAATAATATAAGATAGGGATGGGAGTGCAGGGTAGAGAATGGATTATGGAGAATGATAGCTGACACGAAAGTCCTTGAAAATGCCATATTGAAACCTACTACTGTAGAAACTTCCAGGTATTTCTAGTTATTTCTAGTTATTGGTTCATGGGATTCCATAGCCTTCACCGCAAAACATTATAATTCATTTTTTTTTCTCTTTCAAAATTGGCTGTATATTTTTAGGTTTACAGTTGAATTAATACAGTTATACAATATTGTACTCAGTATAAACCCTATAAGACATAAAATTAAATGAGGTTTTAAACTTTAAAAAAGATCTCCATTTCATTATTAAAATAAAGTTTCATACAGAAAAATTCATTTGCAATACAATTGACGCTAAGATGCATATGTGTTTCTAATCTCTATATATCTGATTATTACTGCATGTGCATCTTAGTGTCAATTGTATTAAAAATGAATTGACATTAAGATGTTTGCACATGCGTTTGTAATCTCTATATATCTGATTATTACTAGTCACAGTTGGTTACTTTCTGAGCTCCTTGGCAATTGAGTGTGGATATAAAGTCATCAGGTTGATTTCAATAGTAATGTTTTTCACATCTACTAATTATTAAGGAGCAAATTTTTATGCTTTGAAGAATTATTTTTCTTCTTT
>NW_008359324.1:1094311-1121874 GCF_000622305.1 Nannospalax galili
TGTGGATCAGAAGTTTTCAGACTTTCTCCTTAGGTCTGGAATCTTCTAAGAATGCTTTTGGCCTCAGGAAGTTGGGTGTTGAACTAACCTGAGACCCTGGCCGTGGCCGTACCACGCAGGGATGCAAAGACAGATGGGGAGGGAAGAAGCCCCAAGATTTCCGAGGGAGTGGATTGAGTAGCTGGGTTGTACTGGATGCAAAGGATCAGGGAGAGGCAAGGTAAGCCTTGGAGCCCCAGAAAGAGGCTGTCAGCCCCAGAAAGAGGCTGGCGGGTGTTGCAGGACCAGGGAAGTAGAGGGATGTGAGGGCGGGGCTAGGACCAGAAGCGGTGCTCCTGGGGCCCAAGAAAGGCACTGAGTTGCTCTGGGTGAGAAGGGTCAGGAAGCAGTATTGGTTCCCCAGGTGTCTGGGGCCCCAAGACTAGGAATGGCGCAAGGCCCAAACTAGGAGTATAGAACAGCGGGGGGGGGGGATGGAAGGGTGAATGTCGCTTAGGGAGTCCTGGCACGGAGGGCTGCGCTATAGACTTACCCCAAGAGGTCTGAGGATAGTAGTGCAGGCTAGCAGAGTTAGCCGGTGGTGCAGACCCAGGGAAGCAGAGAGAGGTGAGGGTGGGGCCAGGACCAGAAGCAGTGCTCCCCAAGAGGCCTGAGGGTAGTAGTCTATAATTCATTTTTATTGCTCTTGATTATCCTCTAAAACTTGATGGTAAGGCCTTATTACTGAAGACACTACATACCTGAGGTATAGGGCTTGGAGAAATCGAGGTGGCAACAACCTGAACCTTGATCTTTATTGGATAGCTTTCATAGTGCTCAATCTTGCAGCTAGGAGAGAAAATTCATCAACAGTCTTACCCAGCTGTTAACTCTCCAAACTACAGTAAAGTCTGTCCTGGCAAAATATGCACATTGGTGCCATAGAGATATGTTATGGGAGCAACCACTCACATTCTGTTTGGATTTAAACCATGGAAACCATGTCTAGTACCATCAAATGCACTCAAATCCATGATTGGCTAGGTCATAGCCCTAGGGGAGAATTTAATACTAATATTCTGTTAAAGGGACATAAGTTCTTATGTTTATACGCATTGATTAGTGCACGTTCCAGTCTTCATCAGAGAAGCTTCCATACTGCAATTTTCAGTAGATGGAGATTAATATACAGACCTACAAATGGATAGTGTGTAGAGAAAAAGAGACTGTGGAGTACTAAGCTCTAAATGGAATTTCTCTATCACACTCCCCTCAAGGCTCAAGGATCGTCACAGAAGAGAGGATAGAAAGATTGTAAGAAACAGAGGCTACAGTCAAATAGTATTTGTGGGCTCTAAGAGGCTACCCATGTCCCAGTGAACTCAGTAGGTGCTTAAAAGACCTGAAAATAATGGGCTGGAGAGATGGTTCAGCGATCAAGAACACTGGCTGTTCTTGCAGAGGACTTGGGTTTGAATCCCAGCACCCACATGGCAGCTAACAACTGTTGGTAACTCTAGTTCCAGGAGATCTGACATCCTCTTCTGACCTCCACAGACATTGCATGACACTAGTGCACTTACATACAAGCAGGCAGTATATGCATTTACTAAAAAATGTATTTTTTTTAATTATAGAAAGTAGAAATCACATGAAATTGAGAGTAAAAGGTGCTAAGGGAGATGGGGGATGAATTGGAGAAGTGAGAATGGGGGTTAGATTTGCTCAAAACCCATTGTATATATGAATATGAAATACAATATTTAAAAAACAAAGTATTGTTATGAGAAAGGGGTGAGAAGCTGTTAGACTATAAACAGTCATTCTTGATTAAAAAGATACATAAAACCATGAAATTCTTTGAGGAATTCAGTGTGTGTGTGTGTGTGTGTGTGTGTGTGTGTGTTTGTGTGTTTGTCTATGAATGTTTTTGATTTTCACTAGAGGCAAAGTCATCTAACATTACAATTTTTTGTCAGTGTTTATCGAATTTTTTAATGTATTTCATGCAGAACATCTCAATCTATCTTAATCATTTTATATCCCTGTCACCACCAGCACTCCCCAACCCCCCAGAGCCCATATATTCTGTCATCACTTTTAAGGCACACTGTGTCAAGTCAATGTCCCCAGACGGTCCTCCGTGCAAGTCCATCCGCTGAGGTCGTTAGCCTATCTAGAATCCCTTGTTTTAAGAAGATCAGCTCTTTTTCACCTAGCATCAATCAGTTGCCAATATGTCTTCAGATAAGATTGGGGTTTCATGGTCATTTCCCCAGTTCTTTGCTGGGTTTTTGTTTGCTGAGTCTGCATATGACTTGTGTATGCTGACACAATTGCCATAGAATTATATGAGCAGGTTCTGAGGACCTTCTAGGACTGTTTCCATATGCACCTCCTCCCTGACTCTTACAGTTTTTCTGCCCCCTCTTCCCAGATAGTCCCTGAGCCTTGGGTGGGTGAAGCTTAAAAAAAGGAGTCCTGTCCAAGGATCATCATTCAGGAGACTCTTGATCTCTAGACTTCAGGCATTTGTGACCTTTTGTGTTTGTGGCCTTCTGCTGAATAAGGGAGCTTCGTTAATGAGAACTGAGAGATTCATTAGTTTATTCTTTACCCTTCTAGGTTCCATGATGTAGAGGCTGCATTATAGATGTGTCATGTAGGTCTAGGCAATTCATAGACAATGTCCAAGTGTGACCAGTTGTGGTACTTGGTAATAGCCTCCAAGTGGTGCAAAATGAGCTTCTTTGATGAGTGGTTACTGGGATATTTGTCTGTAAGTATAAGGGTACATATTTTGCATTTGGTAAGAAATCACATTAATCTAGGGATGTGACAGTCTTGGGGTATTCTCTATGATCTACAACCACTCCAGTGATGTTTATTTAGTTATGTTTACAGTAAACCACATTTGAGTTTACTCCCACTGAGTGAGCTTTTAGTTCAATTAGGTAGTTGATTGCCCCCAAGATAAGTGTCACTAAAATGTCATATGTTTTCCTGGCAATTGATGTGGTTATTTGATTTGGAAGCTGTTGGACCATAGATTGATGTTTTTCCTTGGTACCTTCATAGCACTCTTCACAGCTATGAGAGCTATACTTCAGGGGAAGTGGTTTCAGGTCAGTTCCTGCTTTGTTTCTCCAAATCCTGTGTCTGAAGTATGTTCTGTCTTTAGCAGTGGGGTCTTACCTTCAAGTTCTGGGAGAGCTGTGGCAATATCCTGTGTGATTTTGGGAGTCTCTTGGACCTCCCTGGCCAACAACTCAAAGGAAGGTTTCTCCTGTCTGGCACTGTTTCTTGTTGTGTAGCATTTAGCTATACACATGGACTCATGTAGAGATAATGTATGTATAATTTGTCACTAGGTTGTTGGACTAATATGATTCCCGCTGGTTTTTTAAAACTAGCGAGGCATTATTTATCACTCCTTTCTCTCTGTTTCTCTCTGTCTCCCTCTCTCTGTCTCTCTCTCTGTCTCTGTCTCTCTCTCTCTCTCTCTCTCTCTCTCTCTCTCTCTCTCACTGTCTAACCCTTCCACCATGGTTTCCCCATTTAAAGTGTCCCCATTTTCCACATTTCTCCCTTGATCATACCATAATCTCCTATATGGTCCCACCTCTCATGAGCTACTTCTTTCCCTTTATTCCAAAGATTCCTTGTATAACCCCCAACCCCCTTCCATTTAAATAACACCATTTTTATCCATTTCTCCCTTAGTAAGACCTGTCTCCTATTGTTCTTCACTCTCAGGAAAGAAATTCCCTTAACTTCCCTGGTTCTGTTTCATTATTCTGGTTCCTGCAGTCATGCCTGTCTGCATATTCCCTTATAAGGATTTGGTGCTGTGTATAACAGTTCCATCCATTTACCTGAAATTTTTCTTATTTCATCTTTCTTTACAGCTGAGTACCCCTCCTTGACATATACCCAAAGGACTCATCATACTGTACCTGTATGTTTATATTTGTTGCTGCTGTCTTCACAATCATTAAGAAATGGAAACAACTTAAATGTCTCTCAACTGATGAATGGTTAATGAAAATGTGTAGCAGTAAGAAAAGATGAAATTATGAAGTTTACACTAAATGAGTGGAGCTAGAGAGTTTTATACTAAGTGAAGTGACACAAATGCGGAAAATCAAGTGATGTGTGTTCTCCCCCATTTGGGGACTGGAGCACCAATCCCTTATATGTGAGTAAATTCTGATGTAATACCAGGATCCAGGTAGAAAAGAAAGGCTACATCAGGGTAAAGGAAAAGAAACAAACTGAAAGGGGATACTGGGGAACAGATTTTAGCTGAGAGAGGTGGAAAATACGCGAGTAGTCGGCAGGGAGGAGAGTAGTCGGCAGGGAGGAGAGGAGGGAGGGACATGCAAAGAACCATGGTGTAGGGGAGGGAGGGAAGTCAGGAGAGGAAAGATGGTGGGAGTCAGGAGGCATTGAAGGAGTGTGGGGATAATGGAGGCACTGTAACTAGGGAGAGAGGGAGGAAGGAAGCCAAATGGGAGAAAAAAGAGTGGAGATGGCTGAACCTTGAGGGGCTAGGAAACCTAGAGGGAAAAGTGATGCGCTAGAAACCCTTTGAGAAATGCACATAGTGTCTGAACATTAATGCACATGTATGCCTGGGATCTGCTTGGCAGGCAACAGAGTGCCAGGTAGAAGAGAACTCCCTTAGAGTGACAAGCATGCCATACAGCACTCATCAAAAAAACTTCTTTTTGTAACTGATGGAGGCTACTGCAGAGTTGCACATCTGGTCAGCAAAGAGAACATATGCCTGGGAGATGCCCAGGACTAAGTGACAACTGGAGTCTAATTTCTACAACCAAGACTCATGGAACATAGCAGAATAAGGGGTAGAGAGAGGGATAATGCATCCATCAACTCTCACCAGTGAGGCTTCCATGTATATCAGAGTGTGATGTACACAGAAGGCCACAACAGGTAAAGTTTTGGAGAATAAGAGACTATAGAGTATAGGATGGGACTCCTATATGGTACCTCACCCACCACAGCTCAGAAACCATTGCAGAAGAGGAGAAAAATTGCAAGAGCCAGGGCTTGTTCATGAACACAGGGAGGTAAAGGCCTCCAGGCCCCTGGAGACTTGCTTATGTCCTGTGGCAGTAGTGGTGATAAGTATTGGGACCCATGTCAGCTCAATTAAACAAGGGCCCAAAGGGGAGGTGAAAAATGCATGGTAGGCTAGCACTAAATTGGGAACTTTTTGAGACTGATTGCTTCCAGGTGAGGGAGAGTATGACTTACATACTGCCACTGGATGGGCTGACTAGACTCCAGTGAACACATTTACACTGAAGGGCATTTGGTTACAACACGTGAATGAATAGGACTTAGCATGTATGGCAGACTGCAGAGGATTCAATAGGGGGATATGGGAAGACATGGATGGGGGCTGGGATCTGGATTTGAGTCTTAAATGTATGAAATTTATAAAGCTCAATAAAAGTTAAAAAAAGAAAATCTTTTACTACACCTGTATCTTGTAGGTGATTGCCAATGTTTTCTTCTTAACAGTTTCAGAGTTTCAGGTTTCCCATTGAGGTTTCTGATCCATTTGAAGTTTTCTTTTGTGCAAAGTGAAAGATAAAGGTCTAGTTTCATTCTTCTAAGGGTACAGATCCAGTTTTGCTAGCACCATTTGCTGAAGATGCTATCTTTTCCCCAGTGAATGTTCTTGGCCCTTTTGTCAAATGTCTGCTGGCTAAAATTCCATGTACTCATATTTGGGTCTTCAATTATTTTCCAATTATCCATGGGTCTATTTTTGTGCCAGGGCCATGTTGTTTTTATGACTGAAGCTATGTAATATTGAAATATGATATACTAATCCCTGCAGCACTGCTCTTCATGCTCAGCGTTACTTTGGCTATCTAGTGTTTGTTATGGTTCCAAATAAATCTTAGGATTTTTTTTTCTAATTCCATGAAGAATATCATAGGAATTTTGATTGACATTTCATTGAATTTCTAAATGGCTTTTGGTAGGTTGGTCATTATCAAAATATTAATTATTCAAATCCAGAGCATGGGAGGTCCTTCCATATTCTTGTGTCTTCCTTAATCTCTTTATTAAAGATTTAAATTTTTCAGTGTAGGGGTCTTTGGTCAGGTTTATTCTGAGATTTTTTTTGAGACTATTGTAAATGAGAGGGTTTTTAAGTACTCTTTCTTTGGTTGCTTGTTATTGGTATATAGAAAAGCTACTGGTTTTTGTAGATTAATTTTATAACCAGTCAATTTACTGAGAGTGTTAAACATTTCTAGGAGTTTTCTGGTGGAATATTAAGCATCTCTTAGATATAATATCATATCATCTGCAAAGGGATAATCTACTTATTCTTTTCCAGTTATTACTCCTTTAATTTCCTTCTCTTGTCTTATTGCTCTGGCAAGAATTTCAACCATTGTATTAAAAAGGAGTGTAGATAGAGGAGAGCCTTGTCTGATTCCTGATTTTAACAGGAACACTTCCAGTTTTTCTCTATTTAAAATGATGTAGGCTATGTTTTTGTTGTATGTAGCTTTAATTATGTTGAGACATAGTTCCTCTAGTCCAATTGCTTCTCAGACTTAAAACATAAATACATGTTGAATTTTGTCAAAGACCTTCTCTGCATATTGAGACTACCATGTGTTTTTGTGTTTGAGCCCATTTATATGAATTATGACATTTATTGACTTACATATTTTGAACCACTCCTACATCATTGGAATAAAACCAACTTGATCATGGTGGTGGATAATCTTTTTGATGTGTGTTTCTATGTGATTTGGAAGTATTTTGTTGAGATGATTTGCATATATGTTCATCAAGGATATGGGTCTATAGTTTCTGGTTTTGGTTGTATATTTACTTGGTTTTGGTATTAGAGTGATGTTGGCTTCATAGCAGGAATTTTGGAATCTCCCTCTGTTTCTATCTTTTTGAATAAATTAAGTAGCATTGCATATAGATGTTCTTTAAATGTCTGGTGGAATTCAGTTTTGAATTCATCTGGGCTGTTTTTAGTTGAGAGGTTTTGTATTACTATTTCAATTTCCGTTTATGTTATGTTTCTGTTCAAGCTGCTGATCTGTTCTTGGTTTAGCTTTGGTGATTCCCATGATTTTAGATACACATCCATTTCTTTTAGGTTTTCAAATTTAATAGCATATAAGTTTTAAAGTATTCCCTTGTAATGTTCTTGATCTATTTGTTGTCTGTTGTGATATTTTCCCTTTCATTTCTGACTTTGTAGACTTAGAGTTGTTTTTCTTTTTCTTTTTCTTTTTTTTGTGGCTATCTGGGCTAAAGTTCTGTCTATCCTGTTTATATTTTCAAAGAACCATCCATTGGATTCATTGAGTCTTTGTATTGTTTTCTTTGTTAATTTCATTAATTTCTGCTCTGATTTCTGTTATTTTTTCTTCTCTGCTTGGGTTTGGTTTTCATTTTTTTCCTGCCTTTCAAGAGTCTTGCACTGCAGTGTCAAGTCATTTATTTGTGCTTTTTGTGATGTAGGCACTTAGAGCTATAAACTTCCCTCTTAGGACTGCTGCTTTTTAAAGAGTCCCAGAGGTTTTGTTGTGCTCTATTATCCTTTTCATTTAGTTCCAAGAATACCTTTTTTTGATTATTAATGTATTCTTTGATCCATTCATCATTCAGGAGTGTGTTGTTTAATCTCCATGAGTTCATGTAGTTACTTGGGTTTCTTCTGGTGTTTATTTTAAGCTTTATTGCATTGTGGTCTCATAGAATACGTGGAATTATTCTAATTATTCTAATTTTGAGAGCGCATCCCGCGCTTCCACAAAATATCCAACCTACAATCTGCCAGGATGAGGGGATCCTGCCCAGATGAGGGGATCTATCAGGAAGCAACACACAAACTTATGGGACACTGGGGGCAGGGGGAGAGGTATATAAGGTTTGCACTTCCTATCAATAAACGAGTTCGCAGCACCTTGCCTAGTACCTGCTTCCACCCGACTCCCGGAGTCTGTGTGTTGATTCCACGCCACTCACCCCCACCTCGGCCAGAACCCTTGTTCCCTGCAGTCATTTGTGTGCTGGACCCATGAGGAAACCTGCAACAAATATGCCATGGAGAGTTTCTTTTCTGGTCCTGTATATTTTGTGTTCTATGTACTTCTTGTATTTGTATGGGAATGTCTTTCTTTAATTTTTTGGAACTTTTCCTCTACAATCCTGTTGAAGATATGGTCCATACTGTTATCCTGTGATTCTTCTCTTTCCTCTATGTCTATGATGCTTAAATTTGGTCTTTTCATAGTGTCCCACATTTCCTGCTTATTCCATTCCTGTATTTTCTTAAATATTTCATAATCTTTGCTTGAGTGGTCCAGTTCATCAGCTTTATCTTTCAGTCTCGATATTCTGTTTTCCATTTCATTCACTGTATTTGTGAGGCTTTCTCCTGTTGTTTCTCATTGGTTTATTGAGTGTTTCACTTCTTTCTTCATTTCAGCTTGAGTGTTTTTCAATATTTCTAAATCTTTTGTGAATTCGTTCAGGAGTTTATCCCTATTGTCTTTCAGTTCTTTGATTTCTTTTGTTGTGTATTCTTTAAATTCACTGAATTCTCTTATCATGTTTATAATTTTTTTTTGAATTCTGTGTCCCAAGTTATCCCTAGGGGGTTCTCATTGTACACCTCCTCTATAAGATTGTTGGTGCTTTGTGAGGACATGTTCTTTGCGTTATTCATGTTATCATATTTTGGTTGTGACTTTGGCATGTGGGCTTCTTTTGTTATTTTTGATTCTTGTGTGAGACTCAGCCTTCCCTTTATTGAGTTTAAATTTGTTTCTGTTTGTATACTGATGTGCCTTTGTTGTTTTCTTATTGGGTATGAAAATCTGGTTGGTCTAGGCTTCAGGTTGTCTCTTTCAGTTTTATATTGGAGGGGTCTGATGTCTTTAGTACAGTTGCTCAGTAGTTCTCACAGAGGCCCAAGTTAGATGAGGATTAGATGCTCTCAGCCTTTCTGCTAACATCCCGGTCCCTCTAGTTGGCAGGCACAGTACAATTTGGGAAGCTTGGTTGGTGGAGATAGGATTCCAGTATTCTCAGGCAGTCAGGGTAGGAGGCTGCTCTCAGGAATCCCAGGCAAATTAGAGTTGGGGACAGCCAGGGTAGAAGGCTTGTCTCAGGTGTTCAAAGGCAAATTTGGGGTGAGAACAGGCTGTGGAGGCCTTAGGAAACTAGACAGAAGAACTAAGTTGGTCTGGATGAAAAGGATCATGTCACAGTGGGTGGATCTGGGCCAAGAGGGTAGTCCAGAGATATGATGTGCCAAGAGCAGAAGTGGGCCTGTGCCCAGTGCTAGAAGGAAAACAGGATGTGAGGCAAGATTATGAATTTTTAAGAATGAGCTATTTATTGATTAATATTTTCAAGAAGTCAATAAAATGTAATTTATCTTTGTTGCATAATTCATTTTCTTCGTTTTCAACCACTCCAACTACCTCTATAGACCTAAATATGAACATGACTCACCTGCTTAATATAGAGTAATTTTCTTGAAAGTTTGAGTTTCTCTAAAGTACTAAATGTGTTAGAAAAGGGCATTGCTTTAAGAGGGGGTTTCATCAATGCCTAGAAAGCTCACTGTTCATGTTTGTCTAATCCCATAACTGTTGAAAATCCTTAGAATTTCTATTTTTCAGGCAGAAATAAAAGATGGAAAAGACCTATTTGTTGGCTTGGTCCTTCACCAACAAAGGATTCCCTTTTCAATTGTCTTGCATAAAATTATCAGATTTATTTTAGAAGTTTTAAATTATTCAACTTAAACTACTTGCTTTAGGAGACAATTTCAGAGAACAAATATCTCCATTCTATATTTAAACATAATGTAAAGTATTCTAAGCACTACTGGCTAGATAAATCCTGATAAACAGCAGTGACTTAGTGTATCTTTATCAAGTATGTGTCGCTGATGCTCTTTTCATTTCTATTTCAAAAATAATAGTTTCTCTCCTGTAAGAGAAATCCTCATGCATTACATTAAAATAAAAACCCTGTAACTTTATGAAATTGGACTCGAGAGTCTCCTTTTGGTGCTATAATTGGTGTCAAAGTCTGGACCTGAGCACCAGGGAAAGCATGAAAATCTTGGTCATGCTATAGAAGGAGGCTAATTTACTTGCATGCATTGGATACAGCATTTCTACAATGACACTTAAGCTTTGACTTTTTTTTTCCTTTGGAGTTGTTTGTTAAGTGAAGCAAGTTTGGAGTCCTTCCTTAGTTGAGAGTGGTAACTGGCTCCTCCTCTTTTTCCTTTCCTTCTCTCTTCTTTCTTTTCTTTCTCTTTCTTCATGTGGGCTACTGTTTTTTTTTTGAAATCTTCTGCTCATAATAACCTCTGTGAACTCATGACCAGAATGATTTGTTGGAGGAGTTAGAGCAAAACTTTAAAATGATGTTAGCTGTGGGCTTGTTGAGGTATGTTCCCTTCAGTCCAATTCTCCCTAGGACTTTTAACATAATTTGTCAAAGGCCTCTTCTGTATCTCTTGAGATGACCACGTGATTTTTGTCTTAAATCCATTTATATAATTTATAATCACATTTGTTGACTTATGTATATTGAACCACTCATGCATCTCTGGAATAAAGCCAACTTGATCATGGTGGATGATCTTTTTGATGTGTGTCTGTATGCAGTCTGCAAATATTTTGTTGAGAATATCAGCATCTATGTTCATGAAGCATATGGGCTCTCGTTTTTACCTTTTGTTGTGCTTTAACTGGTGTGGGTATAAAGTAATATAGGCTTCATAGAAGGAGTTTGGAGTTCTCCTTCTGTTTCTATCTTTTTGAATAGTTCAAGTAGCATTGGCTGTAGATAATCTTTAAATGTCTGGCAGAATTCTGATGTGAATCCATGTGGGCCTGGGATTCGTTTAATTGGGAGGTTTTGTATTACTGTTTCAATTTCCTTATTTGTTATCACTCTGTTTAAGCTGTCAATCAGTTCTTAGTTTTTCTTTAGTGGATTCCATGAATTCTTTTCACTGCTTTGAATATTCTTTCTAGGGCTCATTTGGCAGACATGTTTTTTTCAGCCCATTCATGTCATGGAAAAATTAATTTTCAGCCCATTCACATCATGGAAAAATTAATTTTCAGGAAGGCTGTCAACTAGCTTCACTCCTTTTAAGTATAGCACTTGAAACACTTGCAAGAGCAATACAACAAGAGAAGAAAAATTAAAGAGTATTAATTGAGGAAAAAGAGGTTAAATTATCCCTATTTGCAGATAATGTGATATTATTACAAAAATTCCAACAGAAAACTGCTAGAAATAATCAACATTTTCAGAAAAATTGCAGGTTACAAAATCAATTTACAAAAATCAGTAGCCTTTCTGTATACCAATAATGAGCAATTCAGAGAAAGCATTCATGGGAACCCTTTCATTCACAATAGCCACAAAAAAACACCTAGGAATAAATCTGATCAAAGACATTAAAGATATCTACAATGAAAAATTTAAATATTTCAGGAAAGCGTCTTTTAGCAACAGATGGATACTATTACAAACTCCACAACTGATTACACACAGATAAGCGTGAGAGATGTCCAGCCCTATGTGACAGATCTATGAAGGAAACTCTACACCTATGGCTCATAGAACTCAGCAGAATAGGGAGTTTAGAGAATACTAATGCGTCTCTCAACTCTAACCAGCAAAGATGCCTCATGAAACAGAGTGTGATGCACACAGAAGTCCACAACTGGTCAAAGGGTAGAGAATAAGAGACTGCAGAGTACATGGTCCTGACTCCTATATTAAACCTCACTTTCCCATGGCTCAGGGACCATTGTAGGAGAGGGAGTGGAAAGATCTTAAGAACCAGGATTGGGGCATAATCATATGGAAACAGTCTTCCAGGCCTCTGGCAATTTGCTAATATGAACTTACAGGAGGTTTATGGGTGGGGCATGGATTGTTATGTTATACTAAAACCTATAGTTCTGGATATCTAGCTCTTAAAATCATGACAAAATCAATATGTATGCTTGCAATTTATTTCCTATTTGTGAACACCTTGAAAAATATCCTTTCTATTTTCTATTTTGACTTTTTTTTCCTGGTTATATAGGTATGGTCTATACATTGGAGAAACAAGTTGATGAAAAGTTTGTGTTGAAGTAAAAACTTAAGGTTATAGCATTTGTAGTAAATTCAACAATGTGTTCAGATATGAGACAGAGCAGACATAGACATTGGAGGGGTTGCTGTGTCAATGTATTTTTCTCTATTCACCCATTGTATCTTGGGAGAGATAGGTACTTAAATGGGTTATTTTACAAGGGAATATTTTAGAAGTGGAAGGAAAGAATCTACAGCTGTTTACGTGAAGAGAACAGGAACTTGAAAGAAGTGATGTTTGAGGTTTGTGAAGAATCAGTAGTTTTCTTGGTCTTACTAGAGATCAAATCAAATATCTTATTATATCCGGGAAGGTTGAGCTTGCTGTAGATGGGATCCAAAGTTAGATTCAACTAGCAGTAAGGCTAGAAATATCAGTTGCATGATTCCAAAGGTTCATCCATATCTTGATTTCAAATCTTGACTTCTTTACATTGGTAAATGCGAGAGATGAGAAAAGGAGATCAAATGGGAGAGATGACTTCCCATATGTTTTTGGCTTTGAGTATGACTATCTGGACACTGAAAAGGGTGGCTTAGAGACAAGTCAACTTAGCAGCACAGAGTCTAATAATGAGGTTATTGGATTTATTTAGGTAAGTGCTGACAGTTAAACAGTAATAACATTGACAAAAGGCACCAGATCCATCTGAACTATTGTTCAGCAAGGAGAGGTAGGGTTATTCAGACACTATAATTTGAATCCAGCTTAGAGAAGTACTTCCTTAATTTACATCACAGCACACCTTCACAAACTCTAAGCAATTCTTCAGAAAAAGAGACATTTGAACATTGGACCAGTGTGCAGTGGACACCTTAAAATTTCTTTTTAATCGAGCTTTTGGAATTTTATGTGTTCTTAATAAAAGTTAGGGCACCTCCCCCATTCTCCCTTCCCCCCATCCCATCACTGGACCTCTTGCATTCTGTCATACATGTTAAGTCCCATCCAGTCAAGCATTTATACCTACCTGTCCTGTAAATTCATCTGCTAGGGTCTAGTCAGCCCATCCAGAGATCATGTATAAAGCAGTCTCTCCCTCATCCAGCATCAGTCTCCAATAGCTTGCAGTCTAGAGCTGGCCTTCCACCCATTTCTCTCCTCCTCTCTGGGCCATTGTTTAATTGAGTTGTCATGGGTCTTGTACTTGATGCCACCATTGCCACAAGTTTGCCTGTGCAGGCTTTCAGTGACCTAAAAGCCTCTGCTTCCCTGTGTTCGTGAACCAGTCCTGGCTCTTAGAATCTTTCTGCCCCCTCTTTCACAACAGTCCCTGAGCTGTGGGTGGGTGAGCTTCAATACAGGAATTCCATCTAAGCATACACAGTCTGCAATCTCTTATTCTTTAAAACGTGGCCAGTTGTGGCCTTCTGTGTGCACTGCACTCTGTTGTGTAAGGAAGCTTTACTGGTGAGAGTTGAGGGGTGCATTAGTTTTCTTTCTACCCCTTGTTCTGCTATGTTCCATGAGCCTTAGGTGTAGAGGTTCAACTGTAGATATGTCACCTAGTACATGGCATCTCTCAGATGTATATTCTCAGTGTCTGAACTATTGTGGAATTCTGCAGTAGCCTCCATCTGTTGAAAAAAGGACCTTCTTCGATGAGTGGTGTACAGTATGCTTCTCTGTCAATATAAGGATCTATATTTAGCATATGATAAAAAATTTCACTTGTCTACAGATATGAAAGAGATGGGGTTTGTTCTAGGATCTACGTTTTGTCCTTCCATGTGTATTTGTCTGAGTTTACAGTACCACTCATGAGTTCACTCCCATTGAGAGAAATTTAAGTCCAATTAGATAGCTGTCGATTACCCCCTAGAAAACAGTGTCACTACTGGACTGAAGTAGTTTGCTGTGCTGGTCATTATGGTTATTAGGGTTTAGGACTGGGCTGGACCATTGATTGTTTTTCTCCCCTGACAGTTTGCATAATATCGTCCAGCATTATGATAGCTAAACTTCAGGTAGAAAGCCTCCAGGTCAATTCCCTCTCCATTGCTCTAAATCATGTATCCAAAGTATGTCTAGTCTTCAGCAGTAGGGTCTTATCTACTACTTCTGGAAGATAACCAGGAGGTTTGTCAATAGCCTGCATTATTTTGGGAGTCTCCTGGACCACTCTCAGCAACCATTCAAAGGGAGGTCTCTTCTGTTTGGCACTGTATTCTTTGCCTAGCAGTTCCCAGGTATACATATGAACCAATGTTTAGACACTGTATAGGTATTTCTCATGGGGTTTGGGGGACATCAGATTTCCTTCGGGGTTTCCAAATCTCTACTCTAGTTTCTCCCATCCTGCCTCATTTCTCCATCCCCCGTCCCAGTGCCCCCTTTATCCCCACCTTCTCTCCAGTAATACTGCCTCCTATTATTCTCCCTCTCCTGACACCTTCCCCACACTTTGACCCCTTGCACATCTATCCCTCTTCTCCTCCTTGCCAAATACTCCCACTTCCCCCATCTCCCACCAGAAACATCTGCTCCCTACTATCCCATTCTTTTGGGCTCTTTCTTTTCCTTTACCTCCATGTATCCTTTCCATTTTCCTGGCTCCTGATCTTACATCAAAATTTATATACTCACATATAAGGCATTGGTGCTATAATCCGAAAATGAGGGAGAACATACATCGTTTGGTTTTCTGCATTTGTTACTTCACTTATTACAACAGTCTCTAGTTCCATCCATTTAGCTATAAGTTTCATAATTTTATCTTTTCTTACTGATGTGCAGAACTCCACTGTGTTAATGTGTCACATTTTTATTATCCATTTATCAGTTGAGGAACATTTAAGTTGTTTCTATTTCTTAGTCATTGTGAAGAGAACAGCAACAAAAATGGGTGTACAGGTAGGATGAGTCCCTTGGGTATATGCAAAGGAGTGGCATAACTGGATCGCATGGTAGGTCCATTTTTAGCTTTTTTGAGCATTCTCCACACTGCTTTCCATAGTGGTTGCATGAGTTTGAATTCCCACAAGAAGTTCCTCTGTAATACAATCTTAAGTCTGATATGGTGATTCCCCCCAGCATTGTTATTTTTGCTGTAGATTGTTTTGACCATCAGGGGTCTTTTGTGATTCCATATGAATTTCAAGATGATATTTTTCAATCTCTGTGAAGAATGTTGTGGGAATTTTGATTGGCATTGCATTGAATCTATAAATTCCTTTTGGTAAGATGGTAATTTTCACAATAATGATTCCACCAATCCGTGAGCATGGTAGTGTTTTCCATCTTCCACTGTCTTTCTCTACCTCTTTAGAGATTTGAAATTTTCTTTGTAGAGATCTTAAATGTCTTTGGTTAAGTTTATTCCTAAGTATTTTTTTGAAGCTATTGTGAATGGAATTCAGTGCTTCTTCTGATTGTTTGTTATTGGAATATATAAAAAAGATTTTTGTAAGTTGATTTTGCAACCTGCCATTGTACTGAAAGTATTAATCTTTCATAATCATGCTTCCAGTTTTTCTCCATTTAGAATGATATTGGCTATGGGTTTGTTGTGTATATCTTTAATTATGTTGAGGTATGTTCCCTCTAGACCAATTTCTTCTTGCACTTTCACCATGAATGGATGTTGGATTTTTTCAAATGCTGTTTCTGGGTCTTTTGAGATGACCATGTGGATTTTGTCTTTAAGTCCATTTATATTTTTTACCACAGTTATTAACTCACATCATCCCTGAATAAAGCTGACTTGATCACGGTGGATGAACTTTTTGATGTGTGTCTGTATGTGGCTTGTGAGTATTTTGTTGAACATTTTTGCATCTGTGCTCATTAAGGATATGGGTCTACAGTTTTCTCTTTTTTTGTGGTACCTTTATCTGGTTTTGGTATTAGAGTGATACTTGCTTCATAGAAGGAGTTTGTGAGTTCTTTCTCTCGATCTTTTAAAATAAATTAAGTAGTATTGGATATAAATAAACTTTGAATGTCTGGTAGAATTACACTGTGAATTCATCTGGGCCTGGGCTTTTTTTACTCAAAAAGTTCTGTATTGCTGCTTCAATTTCATTATTTGTTATGGGTCTGTTTAAGCTGTTGATCTCTTCTTGGTTTAACTTTGGTGATGTCCATGATTTTGGAAATTCATTCATTTCTTTTAAATTTCTTAATTTAATAAAGTATAGATTTTAAAAATATTCCTTTACAACATTTTGGGTTTTTTGATATCTATAGTGATATTTCCCCTTTGTCTTGATTTTATTGACTTGGATTAGCTCTTCATTCTTCTGGATATATTTTTTAACCTTTCAAAGAACCAGCTCTTAGATTCATTGATTTTATGTATTCTTTTCTTTGTTTCTGTTTCATTGAATTTTGCTCTGAATTTTGTTATATCTTCTTATCTACTCGGTTTGGGGTTGGTTTGTTCTTGCCTTTCCAGAGTCTTGAGTTGTACTGTTGAGTCATTTACATGTGCTCTTTCTCAGTTTTTAATCTAGGCACTAAGAGCTATAAAATTCTTACTAAGGATTGCTTTCAAGGTGTCCCAGAGGTTTTGCTGTGTTGTATGATAATTTTCATTTAGTTCTAGAAGTACCTTTACTTCTTTCTTAATTTTTTCTTTGACCTGTTTATCATTCAGGATGTGTTGTTTAATCTCCATGAGTTTGTGTAGTTAGTACAGCTTCTTTTGGAGTTGATTATAACCTTATTGCACTGTGGTCTGATAGGATGCATGGGATAAGTTCAATTTTTTTTGATTTGTTGAGATTTGCTTTCTGTCCCAGAATATGGTCAATTTTAGAAAAACTTGCATGGACTAATGACTAGAAAGTACATTCTTTGGTGCTTGGGTGGAATATTATGTAGATGTGCGTTAGGTCCACTTCATGTAAGATATCATATAATTCAGATGGCTCTCTTGTTATTCTTTGTCCAGTTGACCTATCTATTAAAGATAGTGTGGTATTAAAATTACTTAATATTACTGAGTTTGGGTTAATCTCTGTTTTTTAGTCTTGTGGTACTGTTTTTACGAAATTACTTGCTCCAGATTTTGGTGCATATATGTTCATGATTGTAGTATCTTCATGATGAATTGTTCCTTTGATTAGAATGAAGTGGCAATATTTATCTCTTCTTACTAGATTTAATTTGAAGGCCATTTTGTCAGATATTAGAATTTCAGCACTAGCTTGTTTCTTAGAGTCACTTGCTTGGAATATTTTTTCCATCATTTCACCCTAAAGTAGTGACTATCCTTGAAGGTGAGATAAGTTTCTTGAAGAAAACAAAAAGATGGATTTTCTTTCTTGATCCAATTCACTAGGCTATGTCCTTTGATAAGGGAGTTGAGGGCATTGGTAGTGTTGTTATTCAAAGATGTGTATTGGGTACTGTCATTTTAATTTTTTGTGTTTATGACCCTCTTTTGTGTTTCCGTTATTATACATTTCTTTGTTTTCTTTCTGTAGCCTCTTGTGTATACTTATTCCTTTCTTTAATCCTTTGTATTGCTTCCAGTATTCTCTGTAGGGCTGGTTTGGTGGACATGAATTTTTTTTTCTGTTATATATTTTTTAAATATTTATTATTATTATTATTTCCACACAGCATATGGTAGGGGATTATTTACAGAAGAGTGAGCACCCCACATTTATGCCTCCACCATAAACTTCACACTCAAATATAGATCCTGTGACCTCCTAACAGCCTCACAAAATGGTGAGAGAGGTACATCTTGGTGTTCTCTGCTTATATATCCTTTGTCCCTCCCCCCACCTGCAGCTAACATTGATTGATTGGGTGAGAGGGGTAACTGACTCCGCTTTGACCCTTTGATGAGCACAGTCAGGAGATGTGACTCTAGCTTGCCAGTATAGATGGTCAGAAGACATATCCAGTTAACACCCCACCCTTCCTCTGGCTCTTGTGTTCTTTTTGCCAACCTCTTCTGCAAAAGTCCCTGAGCCTTGGGGTGGAAGGTATGGCATGATCTTCCTCCCAGTGTGGCAAGGCACCAACATTTTGGGTCTCTGCATCATCTCTTTTCCATGGGCTGTTGGCCAGTTTGAGTCGGATTCCATCTACTATAAAAACACACATAGTAAGAAGCAAGAACATCTAAACAGTGACTGCTTGAAAACTTAACCTATGGGTGTAAACACAAATGCTTGGTTGGCATTTTAGCAGGTGCTTCATTTCCATCTAAAAATACAATTGCAGTGACTTCTCACTGGGTCCTCTATTCTCCCCTGCCACAGGGGTTTGTCCAGGTCTACAGCACCAGATGTGTGTTCCACTCCTAGGAGTGGACATTATATCCAATCAAAAATTTTCTGGTTGTATATACACCAGACACTCCACTGTTGCACCAGCAGGACCATCTTGTTTGGTATGTTGATAGCGCAACATGTAGAGTCCATTGTTGAGGAGAATTATGGGAGACTAATCTCCCCTATTGGTGGATATGAATTTTTTCAGCCTATTTGTTTCATGAAAAATTTTCTGTTCCCCTTCGAATATGATAATAATTTTGCTAGATAAAGTATTTGGGGTTGGCATCTATGGTTGTTTAGAACTGGGAATACATTGGTCCAGGCTCTTTGTCTTTCATAGTTCACGTTGAGAAGTCAGTGGTAAATTCTAATGGGTTTTCTTTTATATGTAACTTGTTTTTCCTCTAGAAGCTTTCAGGACCTTCTCTTTGTTCTGTACATTTAATATTTTTGATATGATATGCCATGGGGAGCTTGTTGTGGTTATGTCTAATTGGTTTTTTATGTGCTTCTTGAATCTCTGTAGGTAAGTCTTTCTTTAACTTAGGGAGGTCTTCTATAATACTGTTGAAGGTCTGTTCAATGCCATTGGCCTGAGATTCCTCTTCCTGTATGCCTATATTTCGTAGATTTTGTCTTATTTTTTTATGAAAACTTTATTAAGAATTTCATACATGCATATAAGTTGTTTTGATCAGATCCATGCCCATGCCCCCTCTGAAGAGGTAACCCTAAAATCTTTTAAGGATTAGATACAAGCTCCCAAATTCTTTTCACATTGTGACATTTTTGGCTTTTGAAACAGAGTGTGTTGCTAACACGCCCAAGGACATTTTTACTTTTACCCCAGAACCTAGCTACATTTCTTTGGGGTCTTTTTACTCTAACTGCCTAGCCAATTCCTACCTCCTATTTTTATCACTCCATCCTCTGAAGGGGTTGCCCAAATTGCCAATAGGGAATAAGGATGCAGATTGCTCTGGCTTCTTCCATGCTGAACAGGGACACAGGGTGAGGCAATTGGAGTACCCCCTCAGTGGGTCTATCTAAAAGACTCCCAAAGTGCGTAACTCTTGTCTCTAAGGGGAAAAGAAAGCCCTTGAATCCTGAATAGGAGATGTGAAGGAGAAGTGAAGGCAAGAGTAATTAGCATTACAAGTTCCAGATAAGGAACTAGAAAAAAGTCAGAACAGGGGCATTTTCAAATGTTCATGTGAGAGTCCACTGGAGTTTATTGACAAGGGCTTCCAAAAGCATCCCTCTATTGGATTCTTCCTCATTTTTCTTTTTTCTTCCAAAGCTGAACTAGTTGGCTGGGAAGAGTGGCTGGATACCAAGTGAGGGTCCAGTGACCCTGTTTGGCATTCCTTTAATGAATGAGCACAACCGTCAACAAGCCCAATTGTGACTATGTTTAGCTATCAGGCTCAGCAGAAGTCGTGATGATAGTAGTAGATATTTCACGCAGAAAGGGGCTGCTGTATAGCACTACCTTATTAAAAGGACCTGGAATTTAAAAGGACTTGGTGCTAGTAGGCACATATGTGAGAGAACATATGTCATTTGTTTTTCTGAATCTATGTTACTTCACTAAGTATAACAGTATCTAGATCTATCCATTTATCTGCAAATATCATTATTTCATCTTTCTTTACTGCTGAATAGAACCCCATTGTGTAAATATACCATAGTTTTGTTAACCACTTATCAGTTGAGAGACACTTAGGTTGCTTCCATCTCTTAGCTATTGTGAAAAGAGCAGCAACAAACATGGTTGTACAAGTGTCTCTACAAGAAGATGAGTCCTTTGGGTATATGCCAAGGAGTGGTATAACCCCATCATGTAGTAGGTTCGTTTTCAGTTTAAGAGTTCTCCACCCTGTTTTCCATAGAGGCTGGACCAGCTTACAATCCCACCGGCAGTGAATGAGCATTCCCCTTTCTCCACATCCTTGCCAGCATTTCATATCATTTGTTCTCTTGATCCTAGCCAGTCTGATTGGGGTAAGATATTGTCTTAGGGTGGTTTTAATTTGTATTTCCCTAATTACAATGTTGAACACTTTTTGAGATGTTTCTTAGCCATCTTTATTTCTTCCCTGGAGAACTCTCTGTTTAGATCTTTGGCCCATCTTTTAATTGGGCCATTTGGTTTCTCAATTCTTTGTTTTTTGAATTATTTATATATTCTGGATGTTAAACCTCTGTCAGATGTGTCACTGGTGAAGATTTTTTCCATTCTGTGGGTTTTCTCTTCACTTTTTTCATTGTTTCTTTTGCTGTACAGAAGCCTTTTAGTTTAATGAGGTTCTACTTATTGATTGCTGTCCTTAATTCCTGAACAACTCCTGTCTGATTTAGAAAATCCTTTCATACACCTGTATTGCATAAATTATTGACAATATTTTCTTCTAATAGTTTCAGGGTTTCCAGTTTTATGTTGGAGTTGACTTTTGTGAAAGGTGAAAGATGAGAATCTAGTTTCATTCTTCTACAGGTGGAGATCCAGTTGTGCTAACATTGTTTGTTGAAAATGCTGTCTTTCTTTCATTGTGTGTTCTTGTCACCTTTGTCAAATATCAAGTGGCTGAAATTGTGTGTACTCAGGTTTAGATGCTCAGTGTAGTTCCATTGATCAATGTGTCTGTTTTTGTGCCAGTAACATGCTGTTTCTATGACTATGGCTCTGTGGTATACTTTCAGATCTGGTATAGTAATTCCCCCAGCTTTGCTTTGTGCTCAGGGTTGCTTTTGCTATTCTGGATCTCTTGTGCCTCTATGTGAATTTAAGGATGGGATTTTCTAACTCTGCGAAGTATGTCATGGGGATTTTGATTGGGATTGCATTGAATCTGCATATTGCTTTTGGTAGGATGGTCATTTTAACAATCTTAATTCTTCCAGTTCATGAACATGGGAGGCCCTTCCATCTCCTGGTGCCTTCCTCAATCTCTTTCTTTAACAATTTAAAATTTTCATTGTAGAGATCTTTGCTATCTTTGGTCAGATTTATTCCAAGTTATTTTAATTTATTTGCAGTAATTGTGAATGGGAACATTTCCCTGTATTCTTTCTCCAATTGTTTGTTATTGGTATATAGAAAGGCTACTGATTTTTGTAGATTGATTTTATAACCTGTCACTATACTGAAAATGTTGATCAGTTCTCGAAGTTTTCTGGTAGAACTTTTGGGATGTCTTAGGTATAGTATCATGTCATCTGCAAAAAGTGATAGTTTGACCTCTCATTTTCCAATTAGTACTCCTTTAATTTTTGTCTCCTGTCTTATTGCTCTAGCAAGAGTTTCAAGCACTATGTTGAAAAGGAGTGGAGATAGTGGACATCCTTGTCTTGTTCCTGATTTCAGTGGGAATGCTTCCAGTTTTTCTCCATTTAGAATGATGTTGGCTGTGGGTTTGTTGTATATAGCTTTAATCATGTTTCCCTCCAGTCCAATTCCCTCTAGGACATTGAACATAAATGCATGCTGAATTTTGTCAAAAACCTTTTCTGTATCTATTGAGATGTCAATGTGGTTTTTGTCTTTGAGTCCATTTATATGATTAATGATGCTTATTGACTTGCATATATTGAACGAGCCCTGCATCTCTGGAATAAAGCCAACTTGATCATGGTGAATGATCTTTTTGATATGTGTCTGTATGCAGTTTGCAAGTGTTTTGTTGAGAAATTTTGCATCTATGTTTATTAAGGATATGGCTCTATAGTTTTCTTTTTTGGTTGTGTCTTTACTGAGTTTTGGCATTAGAGTGATGCCTTCATAGAAGGCATTTGGGAGTTCTGCCGCTGTGTCTATCCTTTTGAGCAATTTAAGTAGTATTGGTTGGAGGTCTTCTTTAAATGACTCATAGAATTTTGCTATAAATCCATCTGGGCCTGAGCTTTTTAAATTTGGGATGCTTTGTTTTACTGTTTCAATTTCCTTATATGTTATGGGTCTGTTTAAACTTTTGATCTCTTCCTGGTTTAACTTTGGAGGTTCCTATGATTTCAGATATCCATCCATTTCTTTTAGACTTTCAGATTTAGTAGTGTATAGGTTTTTAAAATATTCCCTTATAATGGTCTGGATCTTTTGGGTGTCTGTTGTGATGTTTCCCCTTTCATCTCTGATTTTGTTGATTTGTATTTGCTCTTTCTTTCTCTTGGTTAACTGGGCTAAGGGTCTGTCTATCTTGTTTAGCTTTTCAAAGAACCACCTTTTAGATTCACTGATTCTTTGTATTGTTATTTGGTTTGTTTGTTTGTTTGTTTCTGTTTCATTAATTTCTGCTCTGATTTTTTGTTATTTTTTCTCTTCTTCTGGGTTTGGGTTTCATTTACTCTTGCCTTTCTAGTGCCTTGAGTTGCAGTGCTAGGCATTTATTTGGGCTCTTTGTAATTTTTTAATGTGTAGGCACTTAGAACTATAAACTTCCCTCAGGACTGCTTTTCATGTGTCCCAGAGGTTGTGTTGTGCTGTATTGTCCTTTTCGTTGAATTCCAGGAATTCTTTTATTTCTTTCCTAACTTTTTGTTTGACCCACTTGTTGTTTAGGAGTGTGTTGTTCAATCGCCACAAGTTCATGTAGTGACTAGGGCTTTGTCCGGTGTTAATTTTGAGCTTTACTGCTTTGTGGCCTGATAGAACACATGGAACTATTTCAATATTTTTTTATTTCTTGAGGTTTCTTTGGTGACCCAGTATGTGGTCAATTTTTGAAAAAGTTCCTTGAGGTGCTGAGTAGAAAGTGTATTCTTTGGTGTTTGGGTGCAATAATCGAAAGATGTCTGTTAGGTCAATTTGATGTATGGTATCATACATCAATTTGATGTATGGTCTCTCTGTTTATTCTTTGTCCAGTTGACCTGTGTAATGGAGATAGTGGGGTATTGAAGTCCCCTACTGTTACTGAGTTGCGGGTAGTCTGTGTCTTAATGTCCTGTAATGTTGTTTTTATGAATTTGGGTGCACTAGAATTCGGTGCATAAATGTTAAGGATTGTAATATCTTCTTGGTTAACTGTTCCTCTGATCAGAATGAAGTGACTCTGCTTATCTCTTCTGATTAGTTTTAGCTTAAAGTCTATTTTTGCAGATATTAGAATTGCAACCCCTGATTGTTTCTTAGTGCCATTTGCTTGGAATATTCTTTTCCATTCTTTTACCTTAAGGTAGTGCCTGTCCTTGATGGTGAAATGGGTTTCTTGTAGACAGCAAAGAGATGGATTTTGTTTCTTAATCCACTCACTTAGCCCATGTCTTTTGACTGGGAAGTTCAGTCCATTGATATTTAAGGTTATTATTGAAAGGTGTGTATTGGTTTCTGTTGTGTTCTCTGTATAATTTTGTGTTTCCTAGGTTATGTCTTTGTTTATTTTATGTCATTGCCCCTAGGGTATAGTTATTTCTCTCTCTGCTCTCTGTATTGCTTAAAGTATTCTTTGAAGGGCTGGTTTTGTGAACATGTATTCTTTCAGGGTATTCATGTCATGGAAGATTTTTCTTTCCCCCTCAACTATAATAGATGTTTTTGCTGAGTATATTATTCTGGGCTGGCATCTATTGTCATGTAGAACTGGATATACCTTGGTCCAGGCTCTTCTGGCTTTCATAGTTTGCATCAATAAGTTAGCTGTAATTCTGATGGGGTTTCCTTTGTATGTGACCTTTTGTTTTTCTTTTGTTTCTTTCAGTATTCTATCTTTGTTCTGTATATTTAGTGTTTTTACTATGATAGTCCTGGGGCGTTTCTTTTCTGAGCCTCTATATTTGGTATTCTATGTGCTTCCTGTATTTGTATGGGGATGTCTTTCCTTAATTTCCAGGAATTCTCTTCTATAATCCTGCTTAAGATCTAGTCAACACCATTAACCTGAAATTCTTTTCCTTCCTCTAGTCCTATGAGCTGTAGATTTGGTCTTTTCATGGTGTCCCATATCTCTTGCATATTCTATTCTTGAGTTTTTTAAAATTTTCCATACTCTTTGCTTGAGTGGTCCAATTCTTCAACTTTATCCTCCATTTTTGATATTCTGTTTTCCATTTCTTTTATTCAGGAGGTGAAGCTTTCCCCTGTTTCATGTTGGCTATTGAGTTTTTCACTTCCTTCTTCATTTCTGCCTGAGTTTTCTTCAGTGTTTATATCTCTTTTGTAAATTCATTCAGAAGTTTATCCCTATCTTCTTTTAGCTCTTTGATTTGTTTTCTTTGTGTGTTCTTTAAATTCGTTGAATTCTTTGATCATGTTTATAATTTGATCATGTTTGCTTTTGCAATTTGTTATTCTTATTATTCTTTCATTGTGGTTTTGGTGTGTGAATTTCTTTTGTTGTTTATGATTCTGATATGAGAATTAAGTTGAAGTATGCTTCTGTTTGTATTATCCGGGGCGGGTGCCTAGATCCTTTCTTTATTGGTTATGTAAAGTGGGTTGGTACAAGGTTCAGGTTCTCTCAGGTTTATTTTGGAGGTAACTGATGGCTTCAGATCAGCTACTCACGGGTACCCACAGAAGCCCAACTCAGGTTCCAGTCAGGTACACTCAGGCTTCCTTCACCACGTGGAGGCAGGATCCAGAGACTCTCAGGAAGTCCCGTGAGTTGTCAACCCTGTGCCAGAGGGAGGCCAGAGGGGGGCCAGAACTCTCTGCTGAGATCCCAGCCACTATACTGATGGAGTTTTGAACCCACCCTCTCAGGATGTCTGCTAGGATCTCAGCCTTAGCCTGCAAAATCCAGATCTGCCCTGGGGCCTTGGGAGGGGCCTCACAAAATCCCAGGTAGGGGGATGGTATGGCACAATTAGGGGAAGCTCACCACCACTTGGAGCCAGGATCAAGGGCTGTCAGGTAGGTTCCTGGGTTCTCAGGCCCTCTGGTAGTTGGAGGCCAGAGGGAGGCTAGAATCCGGCACTTTCTGGCAGTCTGCTGAGCTCCAAGCCGCTACCCAGATGGAGGTCTAAATCCACCCTCTCAGACTA
Source organism: Nannospalax galili (assembly GCF_000622305.1). Classification (NCBI taxonomy): domain Eukaryota; kingdom Metazoa; phylum Chordata; class Mammalia; order Rodentia; family Spalacidae; genus Nannospalax; species Nannospalax galili. The sequence continues at coordinate 1,119,707 of NW_008359324.1, forward strand.
TCTGCTAGGCTCTCCAGATTTGTTCTTTTCATGTTGTCCCACATTTCCTGAGTATTACATTCATGTGCTTTTATGAATTTTACATACTCCTTCCTTAAGGAGTTCACATCTTCAGCTTTATCACCCAGACTTGATATTCTGTTTTCCATTTCATTCATTCTACTTGTGAGGCTTTTCCCCATATTTTCTAATTGGTTTATGGAGTTTTCAATCCTATGTTCATTTTTGTTTAGAGTTTCTTCACTATTTCTTTTTTGCGAATATGCTTTTCAAGTCATGGATTGTTTTTGATATTTCATTAAGCTGCGTATTTGTATATTCTTGGGCTTCTACCATAAGTTTATGCTTTTCCTTTCTGAGTTCTTTGAGTTGTTTATGTTTTCTTTAAGCTCTTTGATCATGTATATGATTGTTCTTTTAAATTCTGCAACTTGGGTTTCCACAGGGTGGTTCTCATTGTAGTGCACTTCATATTCCCTTGGTTTTTCATATATGTTTTTGTGCTGCCGTTTTGGGCATTCTTTGTTGGTTATGTGTCCAGTAGGAACTTTTACTCGCTTTTGTTTAACTTAATTTTGCTGCTGTTTATATTGATTATGTAGCTTGGTTCATTGCTTTTTTTTCAGGTATGGAAAATGAATTAGTGTATGTTTCAGGTTCAGGGTGTAGACTGGTCTGGCTGTATGGTGGGACAATGTAGTAGGTAGGCTGGTCAGGTTAGTAGGAGGGCTAGACTGTGTCAGACAGATCAGGACCCAGTGGAGTTTATGTTAGGGGTTTAGCTAGTCTGGGTTAGGAAGCTAGTCCAGGGATCTGAAGCAGAGGAGCTGAGGCCAGACTGGATCCAAGGCTGACAGGGGATGGGTAGGAGTGGGCAAGAGGAATGAAATAGAGATGCGGTGTCAAGGCTGACTTAACCAGAGTCCTGGCTGGGAAGGTCTATGTTTGTTTTTGTTTCTGTTTTTGTTTTGAGACAAGGTCTGCCTCTAGGCCCAGCTGGCCTGGAACTGCTTAGACTATCCTGGCCCTAATCTCACAGAGATATGTTTCTTTCTGTCTCCTGAGTGCTGGGATTAAAGGTGTGTACCACCACACCTTGTTAGTTCACACTTTTTAAAAAAAAGAGATTGTATTTTCATATTCATATATAATAGTTCTTTCTTAGAGAGTCTTAAAATTATTTAATACATAATGAATGCAGTCTTATTTTTAAGTTTAGTGTTTAGTTTATTAATATACAAATGTTAATCTTTTAGTTTTGACAATTGAATCACAGTTCATAAGATGTTATACTAGAAGAAACTGGATAAGAGTTTTGGAAGTTCTTTATTTTTATTTTGAGATAGGGTCTCATTATGTGGCCTTGGCTATACTAGAATTTGTGGGAACTCTATTTTTGCAACTTTATTTTTTATAAGTTTAAAATTATTCTCTAAAAAATAAAAAGTGGCTCAGTACTATCATTCAAATTCTATTTCCAATTGTACAGCCACAGAAATTTGCACATGTATGTAACAACATTTATAGCAGTGATGCTTGTAATTATAAAATGGAAATATCCATCAACAGGACTTTAGTAAAGTAACTGCCATATATTTATACAATGGAACACCAAATGTTGGATAGTAGTTCCATATGAAAGAAATCCAGGATTTATTGCAAAGACAATGGTTCATGGCTCTCCAGAGGACAACAGTCTATAAACATATTAAAAGTTTGTAGTGATGACTCTCTCTTGAGAAGCCTACACCCCACATTTGGATGTGTCTGTGCTTTTCCTCTAAGTGCTTCTTTTCCACAAACCAGGGCTTAAATCTGTGTTAAAATCTTTTCTTTCTAAATAAAATAATTCCTGGAATTCAAGGAAAAGGACAATACAACACTACACAACCTCTGGGACACTTTAAAAGCAGTCCTAAGGGGGAAGTTTATAGCTCTAAGTGCCTACATTAAAAAATCAGAAAGAGCACAAATAAATGACTTAACATTGCAACTCAAGACACTGGAAAGGCGAGGACAAATGACAACCAAACCCAGGAGAAGAGAAGAAATAACATAAATCAAAGCAGAAATTAATGAAATATAAATAAAGAAAACAATACAAAGAATCAATGAATCTAAGAGCTAGTTCTTTAAAAAGCTAAACAAAATAGACAGACTCTTATGCC
>NW_008359324.1:1121963-1132277 GCF_000622305.1 Nannospalax galili
AGACACCAAAAAGATCCAGAACATTATAAGGGAATGCTTTAAAAACCTATACTCTACTAAATTTGAAAACCTAAAAAAAAAAGGATGGATATTTAAAATCATGGTGATGACCAAAGTTAAACCAAAGATTAACAGTTTAAACAGACCCATAACATATAAGGAAATCAAAACAGTAATATGAAGCCTCCTGAGTAAAAAGAAATCCAGGCCCAGATGGATTTACAGCAGAATTCTACCAGACATTTAAACAAGACACCAAACCAATAGTACTTAAATTATTCAAAATGATAGAAATAGAGGGAGAACTCTGAAATTCGTTATATGAAGCCAGCATCATTCTAATACCAAACCAGGTAAAGACACAACCAAAAAAGCAAACTATAGACCCATATTCTTAATGAACATAGATGCAAAAATTTCTCAAAATACTTGCAAACTGTGTACAGCCACACATCAAAAAGATCATCCACTATGATGAAGCAGGCTTTATTCCATAGATGCAGGGATGGTTCAACATACTCAAGTCAATAAACACTATCAAACATATAAATAGATTCAAAGAAAAAACCCACATTATCATCTCAATAGATGCAACAAAGGCTTATGAAAAAATTCAGAATGGATTTATGATAAAAGTACCAAAGGGAATTGGACTAGAGGGAACATACCTCAACATAATTAAAGCTATATACAACAAACCCACAGCCAACATCATTCAAAATGGAAAAAACCTGCAAGCATTTCCATTAAAATCAAGAACCAGACAAGGATGTTCACTATCTCCACTTCTTTTCAATATAGTGCTTGAAACTCTTGCTAGAGCAAGAAGACAGCAGTGGGAAATTAAAGGAATACTAATTGGAAAAAGAGAGGTCAAATTATCTCTTTTTGCAGATGATATGATAATATACCTAAGATATCCCAAAAGTTCCACCAGAAATCTTATATAATTGACCAACACTTTCAGTAAAGTGACAGGTTACAAAATTAACCTATAAAATTAATAGGCTTTCTATAAAGCAATAACCAGCAATTGGAGAAAGATTACAGGGAAACCCTCCCTTTCACAATAGTTGCAAAAATAATAAATAAATAAATAAATAAATAGATAGATAATTTAAAAAATGTTGGAATAAACCTCACGAAAAACATCAAAGATCTCTACAATGAAAATTTTAAATCTTTAAAGAAAAACATTGAGGAAGACACCAGAAGATGGAAGAACCTCCCATGCTCATGGATTGGAAGAATGAAAATTGTGAAAATGACCATCTTACCAAAAGTGATATATAGATTCAATGCAATGCCAAACCCCCATGACATACTTCACAGAATTAGAAAAAAAAATCCTTAAATGCGTATGGAAGCACAAAAGACCCTGGATAGGCAAAGAATCCCTGAGCACAAAGAGCAACACTGGGGGGATTACTATACCAGATCTCAGAGCATACTATGGAGCTATAGTCATAAAAACAGCATTGTAGTGGGACAAAAATAGACACACAGATCGGTAGAACATCATTAAAGACCCAAACCTGAGTACACTCAATTTCAGCCACCTAATATTTGACAAAGGTGCCAAGAATACACAATGAAGGAAAGACAACATCTTCAACAAATGGTGCTGGCACAACTGGATCTCTACCTGTAGAAGAATGAAACTAGGTATCTAATCTCATCTTTCATTTTGCACAAAAGCCAAATCCAAATGTATCAAAGACCTCAATGTGAAACTGGAAAGCCTGAAACTATTAGAAGAAATTATTGGCAGTAACCTACAAGATAAAGGTACAGGAAGGACATTCTAAATTGAACAGAAGCTCCTTAGGAGTTAAGGTCAACAATCAATAAGTGGGACCTCATTAAACTCAAAAGCTTCTGTACAGCAAAAGAAATGATCAAGAAAGTGAAGAAAAAATCCACAGAGTGGGGAAAAAAATCTTCACTAGTGACACATATGGCAGAGGTTTAACAACCAGAATATATAAAGAACTAAAAAACAAAGAAAAAAGAAAATGACCCAATTAAAAGATGGGCTAAAAAATCTTAATAGAGAGTTCTCAAAGGAAGAAGTAAATATGGATAAAAAATATCTTAAAAAATGTTCACTATTGCTATCAATTAGGGAAATGCAAATTAAAACCAACTTACTGTTTCCCCTTACTCCACTCACAAAGGCTAGGATCAAGGGAACAAATGATACCAAATTCTGGAAAGGATGTGGAGGAAGGGTATTGCTCATTCACTGCTGGTGGGATTGCAAACTCGTGCACCCCATATGGAAAGAAGTGTGGAGAACTCTTAAAGAACTAAAAATGAGCCTATCATATAACTCGGTTTACCAATCCTTGGCATATACCCAAAGGACTCATCCTTTTGTAGAGACACTTGTGCAACCATATTTGACACTGCTCTTTTCACAATAGCTAAAAGACAGAATCAACCTAAGTGCCCCTCTGAGGGCTAACAACTGAGGAGTGGCTAACAAAAACGTGGTTTATTCACATAATGGAGTTCTATTCAGCAATAAAGAAAGATGAAATAATGAAGTTTGCAGGTAAATGGATGGATCTAGAAACAGTTATACTAAGTGAAGTAACACAGACTCAGAAAAACAAAAGACCTATGTTCTCCCTCATCTGTGGTTTCTAATACCAAATCCTTATAAGTGAATGCATATCCTGATGCAACTGCAGGGACCAGGAATATGGAAGGAAAACAGGGAGGTAAAGGTAAGGAAAACAGAGAATAGAATAGTAGGATAAAGGTATTACTAAGGGAAAAATATGTTAAAAAGGGGTAGTTAAAGGGAAGATGGGGAGGACTATATAAAGAACTATGGGAATAAAGAGGGAAAAAATTCTCCAGATACACAGAAAACAACAACAACAACAACAAAAATAAACAAACAAACCCTTAAGCCCTGAAGAAACCCTACAGGGATGGAAGAAAGCCCTTCCAAAAGCAATAGTGTTGTTAAATGGAAATTTTAGTGTCAGAAGTGGATTGCTACCTGTGAGATGTTGACCTGAGGGACACTAGATGTCTCCAAAACCACAAAGGCGATTGCCAAAAATGTTGGTTGTATAATGGAAGTGGATGGAAAAACCCTATTGCTGAAGACACTGCATGATGTGAGAGGGAGAGGGAGAAATCAAGCCTGGACTAAGCTGGAAACTACCTGTGACTGCATGGGTGGCTTCCTTGGTGCCAAATGGCAATAGGCAGATGACTGGGGGAAAATAGTCTCCTATAATTCTCCTCAGTGACAGACCTTGCGTGTTGCATTATCAACATACCAAACAAGATGTTCCTGCTGGTGCAATAGTGGAGTGTCTAGTGTATGCACGATCAGCTAATTTTCAATTGGATATAACGTCCCCTCCTAGGGGTGGAACACACATCTGGTACTGTAGACCCAGCCAACCCACTGTGGCAAGGGAGAATATAAGCCCCAGTGGGAAGTCACTTCAATTTTTTTGTTAGATGGAAATGATACGCTTGCTAAAGTACCAACCAAGAATTTGTGTTTATACCCATAGGTTAAGTTTTCTAGCAGTCACTGTTTAGATGTTCTTGCTTCTTGCTATGTGTGTTTTTATAGTAGATGGAATCCCATTCAAACTGGCCAACAGCCCATGGAAAACAGATGATGCAGAGAGCCAAAAGTTCAGTGCCTTGCCACAATGGGAGGAAGATTTGCCACACCTCCCACCCCTCTCCAAGGTTCAGGGACTTTTGCAGAAGAGGTTTGTGGAAATATAAGAGCTGGAGGAAGGGTGGAGTGTTAACTGGAAATGTCCTCTGACCACTATGCTGGCAAGCTATAGTCACACCTCCTTCCCATTCTCATCAAGGAATTGATGGGCAGAGTGAGTTACCCCTCCCACCCTATGCTGGATAGCTTTAGTGTCAACTTGGCACACCTGGTTTGAGGGAGCTTCAGTTGGGGAGCCTTCATTGGACTCACCTGTGGCCATGTCTATGGGGTAGCTTCTTGATTGTTGAGTGATGTGGGAGGGCTCAGCCTACTGTGGGTGGTGCCCGGGCAGGTGGGCCTGTGTTGCATAAGAAAGCAGGATGAGCAGGGGTCAGAGGAGCAAGCCAGTAAGCAGCATTCCTCCATGGCCTGTGCTCCAGCTCCTACCTCCAGGTTCCTGCCCTGAGTTCCTACCTTGGACTCCCTGATGAACCGTGACCTGGGATATGTAAGCTAAATAAACCCTTTCCTCCCCAAGTTGGTATTGGTCAGAGTGTTTTGTCACAGCAAGAGAGAAATAAACTAGGACAGAAATTGGTACCAGAGAGTTGGGGTATTGCTGTGACAGACCTGACCTTGGTGTTTTTAGGAAGAGTGTGGAAGTGTTCAGAAATTTGGGCAGGAAAGCTATTGAGTGCTTAAAATTTGTTGCTGTGGAGCATGGAATAGTTATGCTGAAAGAGTTGTGAGCAATGGAGGCCTGGCTTGTGAAACTTCAAAGGGAAGCAGAGACTATCAGGGCTGTTTCTGTCATATTTTGAATTGAGAGTCTGTGGGTTCTGGTCAGCTGGGGCTGAAGCATCATCTGTAATTAAGAGACCAGAACCTGAAGTAAAACCTTTGCTTTACTGGGACAATTGATGCTGGTTAGCTGGGTCTGAAAAATCAGCTGTAAGTAACAAGAGACCAGCATTGCTGTGGCAAAATCTTCTGGGAAGTATTTCTTCAGGGTCATCACAGAGGGGGCCTGAGCCTCCATCTCTAGCTGGAAGCATGACTTGGTAATATGTGTCTCCTGCATGGTTCTGATGTTGAAATCATAAAGGGGTCAGAGAGAGCAGCTGAGGCTTGGTACTCTGAGAGGCCAGGATAGGCCATAGGTGAAATTGCAGCTTCAGTTGCAATGAAGACCCCAGGACTGAAGGAGTCATGGAGAGAATCTGAGGCTTTGCACCCCAAGAGGAAAGAAGAGGCCATTGGTGAGAATGCAGCCTCAGTTTCAGTGGATATCCCAGGTTTTTGGAGATGCCAGGACCATGGGACAACCACCAAGGACAGCAGTAGGTGTGGAATGGAGCTGGCCTGGGTCTGCAAGATGAGCAGTGTGTGCTGTGGATGGCATAGTCAGAGAAGTGGAGCTGCCAGAACCCTTTGGAGCCCAGAAGATCGTGAGTGAATCCCAGATGTCCAGCCTCGAGCTACTTTGATGGACTTTGGTTTTGCTTAGGTTTGCCCTATTCTTCCCTTTGAAATAAGACAGTACTTGTTTTGGATTTTACAGAAGCCCACCCACAGTTTAAGAGACTTTTAAGAGATGATGGACTTTTAAGTGTTTGGAATTTTTAAGGACCATGGAGCTTTTATAGCTGTACTGTCTTATGTTGTGATATTAATGTTAACATCATATCTTGGGGACAAGAACTGGAAAGCTTATGGCTTAATAGTGATGTGTTTGTGTGTCAAGTTGACAAGGGGTCAATTGTGCTGGATAGCTTTAGTGTCAACTTGGCACACCTGACCTGGGTTGAGGGAGCTTCAATTGGGGAATTTCCTTCATTGGACTGGCCTGTGGCCATGTCCGTGGGGCATCTTCTTGATTGTTGAGTGATGTGGGAAGGCCCAGCCCACTGTGGGTGGTGCCACCTCTGGGCATGTGGGCCTGTGTTGCATAAGAAAGCAGGCTGAGCAGGGGCCAGGGGGGTAAGCCAGTAAGCAGCATTCCTCCATGGCCTGTGCTCCAGCTCCTGCCTCCCGGTTCCTGCCCTGAGCTCCTACCTTGGGCTCCCTGATGAACTGTGATCTGGGAGATGTAAGACAAATAAACCCTTTCCTCCCCAAGGTGAGAGTATTTTGTCACAGCAATGGAGAGACAAACTAGAACACACCCAGTCAGTCAACCTTAGCTGCATGTGTGTCGGGGGACAAAGGATATATAAGCTGAGAACACCAAGCGGAACCTCTTTTACCATTTTGTGTGGCTGTTGGGAGGTCACAGGATCTGTATTTGAGTGTGGACTTTATGACACAACCGTAAATGTGAGGCATCCACTCTTCTGGAAATAGACCCCTCCCTATGCTCTGTTAAAAAAAAATTTAAGCCTCTTCTTTCTGCCTTCTTTCTTTTTCTTTCTTTCTCTTTCTTTCTTTCTTTCTTTCTTTCTTTCTTTCTTTCTTTCTTTCTTTCTTTCTTTCTTTCTTTCTTTCTTTCTTTCTTCTTTCACCTTCCTTTCTTCCTTCATTCCTTTCTGTGTGTGTATGTATGTGTATGCACAAGTGCCCATGTGTACCTGGAGACCAGAAGTCAGTCTTGAGTGTTGACCCTCAGGACAGCTGTCACTCCAGTAATGATTTTTTTTAGCCATGAAAATTAATTTTTGAAGCACAACTGGATTTCATTAAGAGAAAGTTTCAAGACAAGTCATGGAGGCATATGCCTTTAATCCCAGCACTGGGGAAGCAGGGGCAGGCAAATCTCTTTGAGTTCAAGGCTAGCTTGGCCTACATAAGGAAGAGATAAAAGAAAAAATTTTAGGGGTAGGGTGATAGCTAAGTCTGTAAAGGGCTTACTGTGCAAACATGAACATCTGAATTTGATCCACAGAACCCATGTAATAAAATTAAGTATTATGGCACATATTTGTAATCCTAGGACTGGAGGGATGAGACAGGAAGTTCCCTGGGGACTCACTGATCAGTCAGCCTAACAAATCAGAGAGCCCCAGGTCCCAGTGACAAATCGTATTTCAAAAAGTAAGATGTACACAATCTTATTGAGAAAAAATTGAAACTGATTCTAGATTTCTGTAAGTGCTGATATTCCATCATAAGTTTTTGTGTATAAGTTTTTCCTATGGAGAGGATTCACAACTTCAGTTAATTTTAAAAAGCCTATTTAAGGGATTAAAGATCTTGTCTTCAATTTAAGAGACAAAGAAAAATGATTAGATTTTTATATGCATTTGGAATAATTTGTGTAAGTTTGTATCACTGCTTATCTTCCTTAGCACACATCTTCAGTATTAACCTTACATTTTCTAACATACTGATCATATTCAGTAAGACCCAATAGGTATATAAACTGTGCTGCTATAATAGATGATTTGTAAAGATGATTGTATGTAGCTCTGCTTAAACTTGTTCTTTGGAAAATAATTATTTTCCAAATAACAAAACTGAAAAAGGAAAATGGGAATGTCTATCAGTGTAGAAACAAAGTGTGTAATTTTCTAGCCATTCAGCTGCCACCTGCCCTGTCACCAGAGATTCAGCGTAATTATGCTCACTGATAGAGCCAGCAACAGAAAGAGACATGATATATGCAGGAGGGGAGGTCCTTTGAAGAGTTAAAGCAATCTTTCTTTAAAACTGGCTTTATTTGGGGGTTGATGCTAAACTGTTTCTTCCTGCCCATGATGCAAACTCAGTTTCCATAGAAGTAGGTGACAGGGTGGAATATGATGGTGCTAACATTAATTATGAAGAAGTCTAATTTTTCTAGCCTTCAGTTCCACTAGGTGACAAGGTAATTTTTAGTTTTCTCTTTAGAATGCTAATGTACTGGGATATTTAGACTTCCTTAAAGTGTCATGCTGTCTACCAAGGTCTTCTGTTTGGACCATGGACATATCTACTTTATTTCTCTTTTTTCTCACAGTGTGGGGGAATTCTGATCCAGGGGGTAAAGGTGTTCTTTTTGTTGGGCCCATGGAGTTGAACAATAATTCTCCACTTTTGAGTGAATGTCAAAGTCATTAACTCATCCAACATTCACACAGATAGAACTGCGTTCTCATGGATTATTTCAGTTTATATAAATATAATTTCAGAGTAGATGATGTTGCTTGCACTTGAACTGAATGAATATTCACTATATAGTTACAACTTTTGGGAAGTTATCTACTTTAAAGACTGCTTTTATTCAGAATTAAGAAAATTTGATTGGTCCAAGAGCCTTTTGAGCTGGAAGCCAAGATGTTGCTTTCAGAGAAGTCACTGTCAAAGACTCACCTAGCCTTAGCTAGTTTTCTCTTGGGATGAATGATGATGTCATTGATTTATAAAATGATGCTAATTTCCTCATTCTTTGTACTAGGCTTGAAAACTTCCTTCTTATTAGAAAGTAGTTGCTTTACTTGCTGGATGTGAAATCTCCCTGTAAACTTCAGTCTTAAAGATTAAATTGCTGTAGAGAAGATGGGTCAAAAGTCACAGCTACTCCTAAATTATCATTAAGTAAGTGACTTTGGATAAATATTCATGTAGTTTTGTATTAGTTTGAATTTTTAGCTAATGAATATGAAGAAACTAATATGAACTGTTTTCTGAAGATTCAGAGTATGAGGATCCTTTCTAAACTCATTGTTGTCAGAATTCAGTTCTTTGAGACTATAGTCAAAAGTCGTTAGAAAGCCACACTTCTTATGATGTTGCCTCCATCTTCAAGCCAAAATTACTTGAATTCTCCTTGATTTCTCTGTCATTGACCTCTAGATCCATAAATGGCTATGTAAATATTTTTATTTGAATTTTTGGATTTGGAGTTGAAACTAGAAAAAATTAGCTTTATGTCTTCTTCCGTGACTCATGTGTCCATATGCCTATACTCTGTCCTTCTTCATCACTAAACATTACCCTTCTGAGGTCTTTTTATTATTTTATTTTTATTTTTATTTTATTATTTTCTGTGTGTGAGTGTATTGACTGCATGTAGGTAGGTACATCCATGTTGTGGAATGCCCACGGAGGTCAGAAGAGGGCATTAGAGCCTCTGGAACTGGAGTTACAGATAGTTATTAGCCACCATGTAAGTTCTGGGAACTGACCTGGAGTCTTCTGAAAAAGCAGCCAGTGTTCTTAACACTGAGCCATCTCTCTAGCCCAAGAATACTTTTTACCTCCATTATATGCTAGTCAATAACAAAGGCAGAAAAACAAAAGCAAACTTCCTCTTCATTGCTAGAAGGACACATAGTTATAATCCTTTGTTTTATTCTAAAAGGAGGGAGAAAAGTTTAGGAAAAAATATGCCAGGTTTCCAGAAAATACATATCAATGTGGCCCTTTCTGTCTCCTACCTTCAACTTTGTCTTCTTTCCCATAAACCTCATTAGAAGGTACTGTAATCCCAAACTCCTCAATACAATAGTATAAGAGAGTGAATGAAAGATTACTCTACAGAATAAATAAATAAATAAATAAATAAATAATAATAGAAAAGGACCACCCTACCTCTAAGAATGAATGGTTACATTCAAGTTCCATGCATAATTTCTCTTGCTAAAAGCTATGCTTATTATAAATTTACGTTTTATCCTCTACAGACCTGTATATTCCCCATCTTTTCAAAAGCAGTTCATGTGACTATGTAAAGGGTAAAGGAGAACTTAAGGTTCCATTTGTGCAATGATTTTCAAAAAATTTAGCTTATTAATCCTTTTATAGCCTGAGGTTCTGATTATAAAATTCAAATAGCTTCAGAAATTTTAGGATTGGTGACAACCCTATACACAGGAGATGGTGGAGCACAATGGAAATTGACTGGAGTAGAGACTAAACTCTCTACATTCCCTGGTCTAGGCTCATATTCCAAACAATGTACCATAAAGTTAGCTGTAGGGATTGAGTGAAGACAGGACCCATGGTTTGCATGTCTGTGGTTCTACCTATTGATCTGTTTGGTAGAATTGACAGATATTGTGTAATGTATTAATTTGAGAGGCAAAAATGTTTTTACTTTCATGATACAAGAGCTGCTCTGGTATCCAGACAACATTCCTGTTCTGTTTAGTCATTGGTAGAAGTAAAAAAGATGTGAGGGGATAAAGCCAATATGCTCTGGTTCTTCTCCATAGTGTACTCTCCGGGATATGATAAAAAGAACGAAAATCAGGCATTCTTTAGAATGAAAGTATTGAAATGTTTCACGACAAGGATTATAGAGCTTTGCCGGTGCTAAGAACATGGGTGGAGAGGCCAGGGTTACTTTTTCAGTCTATTTCAGGTTTCTTTTACAACTTTAGAGATTCTGTTGATTTTCCTGCTTTGCATTCTGTTTCTGCATGTGAGTAATTGAAGGCAGAAGGTAACCTTACTGTTGTACGACCACAGTAAATTTAGCCCTTGTATTACTCAGGTATATAGAGTTCTTTATTTCACACTATACCGTAAAGTATGTACCCACAGGTTCTGAAACTGCCTTTCCCAACTTCAGCTGAAGTTCATTGAGTTTGATGTGAAGATTCAGTATAGGCTTAATTCCAGAGCCATCACCTTAGGCCTTTTTATACATAGTTATTTCTTGCATGACATTTCCTATGTAGAACTGATATGATTAG
>NW_008359324.1:1132392-1143984 GCF_000622305.1 Nannospalax galili
ATATGTCTCAATTGCTACTGTACCCACTCCTTTCAAAACACTGTGGGTGTGGACTGTTTTTGTTTTGCTTCTACATTATTGTTGATTTAACTTTGATCTCATGCCATTTTATATTTAACCAGTCATATGTAAAAATATAAATTAAAGGAACCACATGAAGTATGTCAAAAATAAATGGACAAGCTCACATTTAGAGCTGTAAATCAGAAAAAAAGAACACATAGATTTGAGTTAGTATTTACTTAAAATTCTATCAGAGTGACTGACCAATTTCCAAATTAACCCCCAAACACTGAGCTAAATCTTAATGGCATTATTGGCAAATAATATATTTCTATTTGGAACATTTTAAAAGGATTATAAAAAATGCTCCAGTACTATGGACACTTTTTCCAGTTAGGCCTCACAGTGCCTTAGGAACACAGACTATTTCTGACTACTCCATTCCCAGTTTTCTACCAGCAGTACTGAAATTTTGAACTCTAAGTCCAAATCATCATTTAGGTTAGGTATTATGTGTGCTCTCATTTCTTTTTTTCACCATTTTGCTTTGTCTGAAGCAAAGGAAAAAGGATATTGTTTGTATTCCAGATCTGTAATCACAAGTACACTTTCCTATGCCAAACATAGGAACTGAAACAGAAAATTAGATTTTTGGAGGTTACCTGGGGGATGTTTTTTCCTGTATGAAATGCTCTTAATGAGAATGTTGAGAAACAATGAAATTTATTATGAGTAACTTAAGAGTAACTGCAGCCCAGATGTTCCTCTGACCCTGTGATGATGAGCCATGGTCCCACCCCCTTCCCATTCTCTGCAAAGGAGTCACTATCCTTCCCTCTTCCAGCCAATTGGTTGACCTTAGCTGCTTTCGGCGGAGGAGCTAAGGGTATAAAAGCTGGGAAAACCATGAAGTCTCTTGCCATTTTGTGAGGCTGTCAGGAACCACAGGATTTATGTCTGGGTGTGGACTTTTGAACACAGCCGTGAATGGGGGGGCGCCGCTCTTCTGTAGGTAAACCCGCACCTCAAGCTCAGTTAGCAAGTCCAATAAACTTGTTGAGTCTTCAAACCTGGATTTGGAGAATTCTTTTCTCAGGTTGTCACAAGGACTGTGGGAGGAGGTGACTGGATGTCACGTGTGGTCTCAGCAGTGAATTTGACTCACACTAACTCTCTTGGGAATATTAAAATCCTCAGAGCAGAATGTAAACCCACATTGGCTACTAGATATGCATTTCCAATCTATGTATGGATAACCTAATTTTATGTACTAAAGAGACTATAAATTTAGTTAGAATGTGCTATGTGCCCCAGGAACACAGTTAGAATGTGCTATGTGTCACAGGAACACAGGAACACAAAACAGAAGAAGAAGGATAGGTACCAAAGGTAAAATTACCAATAAATAACCAAAATAGACATATGGCAAAGGAAATTGCATGTTTCAAGGACCCACGAAGAAAGATCTGTGTTACACTGAAGTGTTGTTAACGTGAAGTTGGAAAAGTTGATATTAAAAAGGCTTGTCCCAGATTTCAAGTCCTTTGTGATTTCAGAGAAATGAGGAGGGGAAAAGAAACAACAAAAAAGGAAAAAAATGTGAGGTAATTACACATATGCATGTTGGTATACACCAAAAAAGGAAAAAAAAATAACCACAAGGGTGTTGGATTGCAGCTCTGTAACCATCAGTTTTATTACCTGTAAGATTAAAAAAATATACTATCCTATATTATAGGAAGGGTTATTTGAAAATTAAAGAGCTAATTCAGATAAATAGCATTATACCATGTCTGATCCATCCAAATGTTATGTATGTGAGTACATACTTATTAACAATAATTACTATAATTCTGATTATTCTTATTTGGCTCACCTCAAACTTTTACATCACTTACATATTGAGGTATTATGGTATTCTTATGTATTTGTTTATTTTTCAGTATTATCAACTTCAGCATCTATCCTGCTGTTTGGCTTAGATTGTTGTTTGCTTGTTTAGCCATGAATATATTTCTTTGACAAACATGGATTACATCTTTTCTCTCAACAAGTTTCTATTCTAAGTAAAACGTCTTATCAACAAGATAACTTCAGATAATAAGTATTATATAGGAAATTGGCATGAAGGTACAAGGGTTTCTGGGACAGAGAGATATTAGGTTATGTGTTCAGGGAAAGCCTTTCTCAGTAGGTGGCATTTGCGCAGAGAACTAAAGGAGGAGGAGCCACCATGAGCTCTTTCTAAGAGGAAAGCTTTCCAAGTAAAGAAAATAGTAGAGATAAAAGCAGAAGCAGAAATTTGTTCCATTTGAGTTTCACAGAATGTGATTCAGTGCTAGTGCCTCTGGACCAGTACTGACCCAAATACTTCTTATAGTAGGAGAAGGGAAAGGAAACCAGAACATTAGATCATGGAAACACAAGACTCTGTGAGTTTAAACGATTTATGTTCAACTGCCTAATTAATATTGTTAGTTGATCACCTCAAAAGCTGCTTAAATGGAGATATATCTTCAAACAAACCCTTAAGGATACAGGCTTGAGTATTTGGTGCTAGAGTACTGTAATATCACTGTGTTGGTGATATTACTAAGTATTACTTAATAATATTACTTCAATATTTTGGTTCTTTCACTAACTTACTGTATTAAATAGAGGTGAATTTATAGACTAGCCATATTCCTTTCCTAGAATCCCTGATCATAAATTCTGTTCAATTGCCTCAGCACCTTTCCTTTGAAACTTAGAAATCTGACCTCACCATAATGTCTTACCTGTTCCCTGAGACAAAGAAGTTGTATTATCATAGCCTCTAAACCAGGCACAGTGAAGGTCACCTGGGGTTTTCACTTCCTGCAGGCATAGACCTAAATTAACTCTAAGTTCCAGGAGGATTTTCGTTATTACCAATATACATGCATTGAATTAAGGCTTTCCTTTGTCCTCTACAAATGAGTTTACCTTATATATTTGTATGTCAATGAACCAGATCCAATAAGTCTTAAATCTTCTATAGTAGAGGAATATAATGGTAAAAAGGCTTTATTTTCAGACCACAAGAGCTCCAGTGTGATTCTAAAATGGACTTAGCCTCAGGATCCTTTAAGGGCTTGTTGACTGAGATGTGGGAATCCAGTCTCAGGTCCTTCTAGATCAAGCAATAGTCATTAAAATTTCTGAATTCAATACAATGTTATTCTCATTGGCTCTTCAGGATTAGAATCATCATTTAATACTAAAAAGCTTATAGTTAAGTCAAGGAAATAAATCTTTTTCATTAAATACTAATACATATTTACATGGTAAGTACTATGCTCCAGATTAGATATTCCAAATACAGCAATTAATAATATAGCCACATACCTGATCCTCCATATATTGAATTAAGTAGGGGATTTTCAAGTATTAGAGAATTTCAAAGTCCTGTGAGCAAAGTAGCATGCCCAATAAAGGACAGTGTTGTCCATGCTGGAATCCGTGTGAGAAAAGATAATGGCAGTAACAAAGTGTTGTGCTGGGAGGGATGTTAAACAAGGGAAAACTATGTTGGAATAGCATGTTCATTAATGTTTACAAAAATCCCTGTATATTATTTGATGGGTTATTTTTTATTTTTACAAAGATTATTTACAAAAATCTGAACATTCTATGAAGTAATTGAGAATCATCTTTGTCTTCTCTAAGGTTGCTTTTAATGTCTCAAAGTACCTTATGGTGTAGTAGATTACTGTCTCCAATGTTCACCTCTCCCCAAATTCCTGACTCTTCTCCTGTTCCTTCCATGCTTATTAAAGGTGTGCTCTGTTATGGGACTTGCTTTGACCATGTAATGTCAACAGACACTGAAGTTTGAAACAGATGTTCTCATCTTTGCACATTTCTGTCACCATAAAAAGAGCTTTTCCTGGGTAAATGCACCCCATTCAGTTGAGGTCCATTGTCAGCATACATGGAGCTGACTAGAATCCTACCTGCAAGGAGAAATTGAACCTAAGTCCAGCAGAATCCCAAAGTTCAGGAACCTCCAATAGAAGCACTGAGGTCAGGTTTGCTATTTTAAATCAGTGAATTTGGGGTCATTTGTAACATAGCATCATGTTCCATAGCTAACTAATGTAAATCACAGCTACTAAAATGTTGACACCAACAATAGCTCTAAGGTTTATACTAAGATCCCTATTTTTTTTCTTTTGTTTTTCTCTGTAACTATATTTTCTTATTATGTTTTAATTTATCAATACTTTTAACCACACCTCGTTTTATCTCCAGTGACAATAGCTTCTTCAATAATTGTTTTATTTCTATCTTTAGCCTGTATAGCAATATGTCAAGTATCCTGCCCTGACACAGGAGCCAGGGAAAGGGAGGTGAGCTGTCCAACTGGATTACTGCAGCCTCCCCAGGAGACAATCAGACGGACAGGGAGCCGGTCAAGCAGGAACTCATTTATTGCAGGCGTTACAGGGCTTATGAAGGCAAAAACCACGAAGGAAAATCCCCTCCCCAACCAAGTGTCCAATCATGTTAAAGGTGAACTTGAGCATGCAGTCTCCTCTCCATAGCACAGCATAGCGTTCACGAAGTGATTGCGCTGCCAAGATGCATGGAAATGACAGGAGCCAATTAACAATTCTCCAAAACAAGTCTGGCCGAGCCCCAGCCACTTCTTCTAGGCATTTCTTCTAGGCACCTTCTTGCCTCGCCCCTGGCCTCAGGTCCCCGCAGCAATATGATTGACTAAGAGTATTATTCATTGACTAAACTGTGTCCACTAATGCCCTCCAGACTTCTTACTATGGAATTAGACCTTATTTAAAGTTCCAGCTCTATCGTGTTATTTTTAGGAAAAATGACTTGTGTTTTTTTTCTCCAAAGTTATATGTTTGAGATTTTGAAGAAAGGAAAATTAGATAACTGACCAAGACAGTCCTGATTTTAAGTGTATACATAATGTTATTATCTGCGTAATTGTTCTCGAAATCCATATTTTAATGTCCTAATCGCTAATATATCACAATATGACTGTTTTGGTCATACTGTTTTGGTAAATACTCTTTTAAAACCAATTTTTAAAACTCTTTCATTTTATGTGTAAGAGTGTTTAGCCTGCTTGTATGTAAGCACACCTGTGTCATGCAAAGGCAGCAGGGGCCAGAAGAACGTGCTGGATATCCTGAAACTGGAGTTATGGACAGTTGTTAGTGGCAATGTGGATGCTGTAAATCAAACCTGGGTCCTCTGGAAGAGCAGTCAGTGATCTTAGCTGCTGAGCCATCTTTCCAGCCCCATGTTTTGGTAAATAATCTTTAAAAAAAAAAAAACAAAAAAACTATTTTTATCTTTCACTGCTTCAGGACTCATATCTACACTACTTAGCTAGTTAGACTCTCCCCACACTGTCCCCATCCTGGTCATGGATCTTGGCCCCCTCCTGCTCTGCCTGAGACCTCTGGACTAACCTGGTAAGTCAGATCCTGTCCTGTCCTGAGTACCCTTTGAGAACCTTGCCACTGGATCCCCACGGTCTAGAATTGGGCTCTCCAGGAGAGCTCTTGACTACCCAACCTGGAACCATCTTGTACTACCAATAAAAACTCAAAAGTGAGAATCTGTAGCACAGAACAGCTAACTATTCATACCAGATCAGAAACAAAGCTACATTAAAAATATAAACAGAACTAGAATTCAGATAAACAAAAACAGGCTAGAATTTCATATCAGACACACAACTAACAAAAGAAATCCACATGCACAGGCCAGACTGCAAAAATAAAAATATTATGAATAATCAAGATAATATGTTCCCACCCAAACTCACCAGTCCTACAGAAGTGTACTACAGTGAGAACTGCCCAGAAGGACCCGAGGATGCAGAGTGAAAGAGAACAATCATAAGGGCTGGAGACGTGGCTCAGCAGTTAAGAATACTACTGACTGCTCTTTCAGAGGACCTGGGTTTAATTCCCAGCAGCCACATAGTGCTTAACAACCATCAGTAACTCCAGTTCCAGGGGAATCCAACACCCTCTTCTGACCACTGCAGTCATTACTTGACATGGGTGCACATACATACATTCAAGCAATACACTCATAAACATAAAATAAAGCAAATATTTAAAAAAGAACAGTCACAAATGTGATCAAAGAACTCAATGGTGTTAAAGAACACAGAAAGACTAATCAACTCAAAAAACTCAAAGAGGATAGGAATAAACTCCTCACTGAAGCTCAAGAAAATACAAATGTAATGTTGAAAGAAATGACTGAGCTAATATAGGATACCAAAAGTGAGGTTGCAGAAGAGATAGAAATAAAATAAAATGAAGATGGAACTGAAAAATTCGGTAAGCCAATTTCAAATGACAGGAGAAGGCCTCATTAGCAAGAAAGAATGAAATAGAAAACAATATCAAGACTGGATGACAAAGTTGAAGAACCTGATAGCTCAAGAAAATAATATTAAAATGAAAAAGCCCACAGGAATGGAATATGGAAAGACTAAATCTATGTATCATAGGCTTACAGGAAGAGAAGACTCAGGTCAATGGCATTCAACAAGATTATAAAAGAAAACTTCTCTAAATTAAGTAAACACATACCTATACAAATGCAAGAAGCACACCGAATATCAATTAGACAGGACCAGAAGAGAAACTCTCCATGGCATATCATAATAAAAATACTAAATGTACAGAACAAAGAGATGGTACTGAAGGCTGTTAGAGAAAAACAAGTTACAGTATAAAGGAAAGCCCATCAGAATTACAGCTCACTTTTCAAAGCAAACTATAAAAGTCAGAAGAGCCTGAACAAAATTATTCTAAGTTCTAAATGACCATGTATATGTATGTCAACCCAGAATACTTTATCCAGCAAAACTGTCAATCATAGTTGAAGGGGAAAGAAAAATATACCGTGATGCAAATAGGTTGAAAGAATTTCACATCCACCAAATCAGCCCTTCAGAGAATATTTGAAGCAGTAAAAAGGACTGAAGAAAGAAATGGCCAGACTCAAGAGTTTACAGAAAGAAAACAAAGGTACAAAGAATGGAAACATAAACTAAGACTAAGAACATAGACAAAATAAAATGATGGTAACCGATCCACATCTTTGAAAAATAACTAAATTCCAAGGTAGCCTCAACTCCAAAGTCAAAAGACACAGGCTAGTAGAATGGATTAAAAAACAAAATACATCTATTTGTTGTCAACAAGAAACACATCTTACCTCCAAGGATAGGCACACCTTAGGGTGAAAGAATGAAAAAAAAATATTCCAAGCAAATGGCACTAAGAAACAAGCAGGAGTTGCTATTCTAATATTTGACAAAATAGTCTTCAAATTGAAAATAATCAGAAGAGAAAACGATCACTATAATCCAATCAAGGGAACAATAGACCAAGAAGACATCACAATCATCAGCATATATGCATCAAAGTCTTGTGCACCCAGTTTCATCAAAACATTATTACTGAACTTCAAAACACAGATTGACCCCAACTCAGTGATAGTAAGGTCATCTGGATAAGGAATAAACAGAGAAACTTTGGAATGGAATAATATCATACATCAAAGGGATCTAGCAGACATCTTCAGAATATTCAACCAAGCACCATAGAATAAACATTCTACTTAGTAGCCCATGGAAATTTCTCTAAAGCCATATACTTGGGCACAAAACAAACCTTAACAAGTAGAAAAAAATAGAACTAATTCCAGGTATTGTGTTGGATCACAATGCAATAAAAGTTAAAATAGACAGCAAAAGAAGCTCTAGTAAATACATGAACTCATGGAGATTAAATAACACACTTCTTTCAAAGAAGAAATTAAGAAAGAAATAAAAGTATTCTTGGAAATAAATGAAAATGATAACACAATACAGCAAAACACATGGTGGCTAGTAGCAGTTTGTACCTCCAGTTCCAGGGGATCTGATACCTTTTCTGATGTCCATGGCATTGCATCACGTGGTATACTTACATACATCCAGGGAAAATACTCATAAAAATAAAAATAATAAATAAAATATCTTTTAAAAATTGGAAAGAGTAGAAGTAAATGACTTAATGGTACAAATCAAGAATTTGGAAGAGCAAGAACAAACCAATCCAATCCCAACAGATGAGAATAAATATTAAAAATCAGAACAGTGATCAATGAAACAGAAAAAAGAAAAAATGCAAATAATCCATGAATATAATAGCTTTTTCTTTGAAAATATAAACAAGATAAATAAACCATTAGCCTAGTTAATCAAAAGAAAGGCCAAATTCAAATAAACAAACCAAAGCCAAAATAGACACCAAAAAAATCCAGACTGCTATAAGGAAATATTTTTAAAATCTATAATCTATTAAATTAGAAAATCTAAAAGAAATGGACAAATTTCTTTTGTTTTTTGAAAAATTTTTGATTTATTTTTATTTTATGTGTATGAGTGTTATGCCTACATGTGCGTAAATGCACCCATATTATGCAATGCCCACAGAGTTCAGAAGAGGGTGTTGGATCCCCTGGAATTGGAGTTATGGATGCTTGTTAGCCACCATGTGGGTGTTGAGATTTGAACCCAGGTCTTCTGAAAGAACACCCAGTGCTCTTAACCACTGTGTCATCTCTCCAGCTCCCATGAAATGGACACATTTCTAAAGTCAACAGACCTATCAGAGTTAAATCAAGAAGAGATTATCACTTTAAACAGACCCATAAGAAATAAGGAAATGAAAAGCCTCCCACCTAAAAAAGAAGCCTAGACCCAGATGGATTTGTAGCAGAATTTTACCAGACACTCAAAGATCTGCAACCAATATTACTTAAATTATTCAAAAAGATGGAAACAGAGGGAGAACTCCTAAACTCCTTCTGTGAACCCAGAATCACTCTAATACCCAAACCTAAACCCAGGTAAAGGCATAACAAAAAAGAAAACTATAGACCCATATCCTTAATGAACATAGATGCAAAAATTCTCAAAAAAATACAAACTGCATATAGACACGCATCAAAAAGATCATCCATCATTATCAAGCTGGCTTTATTTCAGAGATGCAGAGACAGTTCAATACATATGTCAGTAAATGTAATAAAATGTACAAACGAACTTAGAGATAAAAAGTCATGATCATTTCAGTAGATGCAGAAAATTCCTTTGTCAAAAATCCAACATGCATTTATGATAAAAGTCCTAGAGAGAACTGGACTAGAGAGAGCATACTTAAAGCTATACACAACAAACCCACAGTCAACATAATTCCAAATGGAGAAAATAATGAAAGAATTCCCATTAAAACCAAGGACCAGACAAGACTGTCTACTATCCGCACTCCTTTTCAATTTAAGGTTTTGAAGCTCTTACTGGAGCAATGAGACAAAGGAAGGAAATTAAAGGAAAAGAAGATGAAATTAACTGGAAAAGAAGAATTCAAATTATCCGTATATTCAGGTATGATATTAGACATGAGATACCAAAAATTCCACCAGAAAACTTCAATAAATGATTAATACTTTCAGAAAAGTGGCAGGTTACAAAATCAATTTACAAAAATCAATGGAATCTCCAATAACAAGTAATCAAAGAAAGAGTTCATGGAAACACTCCCATTCACAATAGCCTCAGAAAATATCTAGGAGTTGATGGAGCTCAGTTCTGAGGAAGGAAAATTAAAGAAAAAATAGAGCCCAGCTGTCTCTTGAAAACAAGAGAATGTTTGGACATTGGTGGAACACCACCTCCCAGGCAAGGGCAGAACACCGTCCTTGGGATAGTAAGAATGATAGTAGATGGGCTTGTGTTTTCCTTTCTCACGGACTAGAGATCTGGGAAAGGAACAGTCAGGACAGAACACCAGTCCTTGGGATAGTAAGAATGATAGTAGATGGGCTTGTGTTTTCCTTTCTCACGGACTAGAGCTCTGGGAAAATTTGGTTAGTAATGGAAATGAAAAACACCCTTTACTTTGAACTTTGCTTGATTTATGTTTTGTACAGCTGTATCCATGGCTGACCCTGCTCATTAGGTATAAAGAGCCACTCTTAGAATTAAATTCACGTTTCTCCACCTGAGAGTTTGATCCTTTGCCTTCGACAATTCATCGTCCACCAATAGACCTGAGTCTCTACAACTGGTGCCTAACGTGGGGGCTCCAGAGGAATGTGGTGAAAGGGCTTCAATTTAGGCCATTGGAACTGGAAGGGAAGTGGTGCAAGGTAAGAGAAACTTTTGGTAATTGTTAGCAAAGTAAAAGTAAAATAGGGAATTCCCAGTCAGTGGATGAACAATACCCTCTTGAAAGGAGAGGGAGTAAAATAAAAGATAAAACTTTTTTTTTAATTTTAATTAAAAGAAGCATTTCATTACAACAGCATTAACCTATTCAATAACATTTTTCTGAGCTAGGGTACATCTCTTTCAAAATTGGCTGTACATTTCTAGGTTTACAGATGAATTATTATGCTTATATAATCTTTTACTCATTATAAACTCTATAAGACATAAAATTAAATGAGGTTCCAACGTTTAAAAAAGATCTCCACTGCGTTGTCAAAACACACAGTTTCATACAGAAAAATTCATTTCAGGGTTCTTGACATTGAGACGTTTTCACATGCATTTCTAATCTCTATATACATGACTATCACTGGTCACAGTCACCCACCTTCTGAGCTCCTCGGCATCTGAGCATAAATACAAACTCGTCAGGTAGACAGCCTTCCTCTCCCACTAGAGCCCCCATACTCTGCCATCCCTGCCACTGTCCACTGTGCTGTCAGAACCCCCATCCAATCCCCCCTATCTGCCCTTCTGGTAAATCTAGTCAGCCAGAGGTCCCTGTTCCAGGAGGATCAGCTGTTCCTTATCAACGGCAATCCATTGTCAGTATTCCTTTGGATAGAATTGGGGTCTGCTGTTAATGTTTCCAGTAGTATGTTGGGTTACTGTCTGGAAGAGCCTTTATCCATCCTGGCCAAGAACTCGACTGAAGGTATCGCCTGTCTGGCTTTGCTGTTTGTCAAGTAACTTTTAGTTATATATATATGTGTGCTCTTATGAAATTATATTGGCCCCTTTAATCTTTGGTTATACTTCCCTTTTGGGTGTTTAAGGACATACCATTGGACCAGATAAACTGATTTGTTTTCACTCTTGAGGTCATTTGAGGATCTGTTCCTCAGGGGTCCCATGGGCTTGGGAGGAGCCCCTGGCTCCTTTCTTTTACCAGTTTCATCTACATGAAGAAGATAAGTCAAAGGTCCTGCTCGACCATTGTTGGCTTCTCTTGGAAGCATGGAGGAAATGATTCCTCTGTGTTGACCCTCCTCTTTATAGACTGGACACTGGTTCAAGTCCATCTGGTGGGGTCTCCTTGGCCTCCTTGATTAAGAGGTCAGATGGCCCACCACCATTACAGGACAATTTGCGAGATGCTCAAGATCCCTGGGAACTAATCGACCTAGGAGGGCAAGGAGCAAAAAGTGTCCTTTGTGTCCCTCTGACCCAATTAGTATAGATCTCAAGGTATGTCTGTTAAACATCCAAGAAGGTTAGTTCCACCATTCTGGCATTTTTAATTACTGTGTGTC
>NW_008359324.1:1145145-1145746 GCF_000622305.1 Nannospalax galili
GTTTAGAAAGTCCTTTCCTACACCTATATCTTGTAGGTTTTTCCCAATGTTTTCTTCTAAGAGTTTCAGAGTTTCAGGCTTTTACATTGAGGTCTTTGAGCCATTTGGAATTGACTTTTGTGCAGGGTGAAAGATAGGGGTTTAGTTTCATACTTCTACAAGTGGAGATCCAGTATTGCCAGCACGATTTGCTGAACATGCTGTCTTTCCTCTAGTTAATGTTCTTGGCCCCTTTGTCAAATATCAGGTGGCTAAAATTGCAATTACTCATATTTGGGTCTTCAATTTTGTTCCATTGGTCTATGGGTCTATTTTTAAGCCAGTACCATATTGTTTTTATGACTGTAGCTCTGTAGTAGAGCTTCAAATCTGGTACAGTAATCCCCCCAGAATTGCTCTTAGTTCTCAAGGTTGTTTTGGCTATCTGGGGTCTCTTGTGCTTCCATATGAATCTTAGGATAGATTTTTCCAATTCTGTGAAAAATGTCATGGGGATTTTGATTGGCATTGCATTGAATCTATATATGACTCTTGGTATGATGGTCATTTTCACAATATTAATTCTTCCAATCCATGAGCATGGGAGGTCCTTCCATCTTCT
>NW_008359324.1:1147710-1148296 GCF_000622305.1 Nannospalax galili
TTGGTTAACTGGGCTAAAGGTCCATCTATCTTATTTATTTTTTCAAAGAACCAGCTCTTGGATTCATTGATTCTTTGTATTGTTTTCTTTGTTTCTATTTCATTAATTTCTGCTCTGATTTTTGTTATTTCATTTCTTCTGCTGGGTTTGGGTTTCCATTTGTTCTTGCCTTTCCAGTGCCTTGAGTTGCAATGTTAGGTCATTTATTTGGGCTCCTTCTAATTTTTTAATGTAGGCACTTAAAGCTATAAACTTCCCTCTTAGGACTGCTTTTAAAGTGTCCCAGACATTTTGTTGTGTTGTATTGTCCTTTTTGTTTAGTTCCAGGAATACTTTTATTTCTTTCTTAATTTCTCCTTTGACACATTTACCATTCAAAAGTGTGTTGTTTAATCTCCATGTGTTCGTGTGGTTCTTTTGGCTTCTTTGGGTGTTGACTGTAAGCTTTATTGCATTGTGGTCTGATAGAATATATGGAATTATTTCAATCTTTTTGTATTTGCTGAGCTTTGTTTTGTGCTCCAGTATATGGTCGATTTTGGAGAAAGTTCCATGGGGTGCTGAGTAGAAAGTATGTCCTTTGGTG
>NW_008359324.1:1149929-1150555 GCF_000622305.1 Nannospalax galili
GGCCTTCAAGTTTAGTTCTGCTTCTTTTTTTGAACTTTATGTGTCTTTGTGGTTTACTTTTTGGGTATGAAGAGCTGGTTCGTCTAAGCTTCTGGTTCTCTCTTTTGATTTTATATTGATGTGGCTGGACTGATTTTGTCTTCAGGGGTTCCGTGGTGGCCCACTTCCAATGTAGGTACGAAGTTTTCAGACTTTCTCCTTGGGTCTGGAATCTTCTAAGAATGATTTTGGCCTCAGGAACTTAGGTGTTGGACTGACCTGAGACCCTGGCTGTGGCAGTGCCACGCAGGGATGCAAAGGCTGATGGGGTGGGAATAAGCCCCAAGATTTCCCAGGGAGTGGATTGAGTAGTTGGGTTGTACTGCATGCAAAGGATCAGGGAGAGGCAAGGTAAGCCTCGGAGCCCCAGAAAGAGGCTGTCAGCCCCAGAGAGAGGCTGGTGGGTGTTGCAGGATCAGCAAGCAGAGAGACGTGGGGGCGGGGCCGTGTCTAGAGGTAGTGCTCCTGGGGCCCAAGGAAGGCACCAATCCGGTTTGGGTGAACAGGGTCAGGAATCAGCAGTGGCTCCCCAGGTGTCTGGGGCCCCAAGACTAGGAATGGCACAGGGCCCAAGCTAGGAGTAGAGA
>NW_008359324.1:1150565-1154028 GCF_000622305.1 Nannospalax galili
CGGGGAGTCAAGGCGAGGAGGGCTGCACGGTAGACTTACCCCCAGAGAGGCCTGAGGGCGGGAGAGTGGGCCAGGAGAGTTAGCCAGTGGTGCAGGTCGGGGAAGCAGGGAGAGGTGAGGGCGGGGCCAGGTCCCGTGGAAGCAGTGCTCCTGGGGCCCAAGGAAGGCACCAAGCTGGCCTGGTCTAAAATGATCAGGAAGCAGCGCCAGTTCCCCAGGTGTCTGGGGACCCAAGACCAGTAATGGCACAGGGCCCAAACCAGGAGCACAGAACAGCGGTGGAGATGGAAGGGCGAATGAGGCCAGGGGAGTCAATGTGTGGAAAGCTCCACGATGGACCCACCCCGAGAGGCCTGAGGATGGGGTAGAAGGCCAGGAGAGTTAATGGGTGGTGCAGGTCCGGGGGAGCAGAGAGAGGTGAGTGCAGGGCCGGGTCTGGAGGCAGTGCTCCTGGGGCCCAAGGAAGGCACCAAGCCGGTGGGGGTGAACAGGGTCAGGAATCAGCAGTGGCTCTCCAGGTGTCTGGGGCCCAAGGGTAGTAAAAGATAAAACTTTTAAACAGTTATTAAAATCCCTGTTTAAAAGAGGGGAAGTAAAAAGTAAAAGATCAAACTTTTAAGAAGTTATATAAATGGGTAAGAAAATATTGTCATTGGCTCCACCCTGAAGAGTGAATTTTTTTTTTTAATTTTCACAAAAACTTTATTGAGAATTTCATACATGCAAAAAGGTGTTTTGATCAAATCCATGCCCACTCCCTCATCTCCTCCCATATCTCCCCATCCATTTTTTCTGATCACTTCATGTACTCTTTCTTCTTTTTTGATTTATTCATTTTTGGCCTTTGGAACAGAGTATGTAGCTAATAGGCCCAAGGACATTTTGACTTTTAGCCAAGAAACTGGCTGCATTTCTTTGGAGTTTTTTTTACCATAACTGCCTAGGCAATTCCTACCTCCTATTCTTGACTATTTTAAACTACAGTGTTTGGATTCAGATTATGAAGTCTTTTAGGAGAGCACGTTAGCGAAGGGAGATGATTCCCATTCTGGTATAGTCTCTTTGTACTTTCATTCCTAATACTTTACAGCCTCTTCAAACAGACTCAGAGAGCAGCTCAGACAATGTACTCTCTGAGAGTGAACTTTTAAAAAAACAAAAGAGATCTGTTAAGGAAGGACAAGGTAGTCAGGGGCCTCTCTTTGTGGATGATTTACAGCAGTAAACCCTATCCTTACCTCACGACATCCAGAATTAGGAAAAGGAGATCCTAAGATTTTATATGAGGAATTTGAGGCTGGTCCTCAGGTTAAGACAGTTAAAAAGATTAATGAGACAGAGACCTCATCTTCTGAGGATGAGCTAAAGATCTCTAAATATCAATATAAGGAACTTTTAAAGGAAATAAAAAAATTGACAATACAAAAATGGGGGGGAACTGAAGAATATTACTCTCCTCCATATAATCCTAAATATGCAGCTGTAAAGAAAAAGGATCTGGCTAAATATAAATCTGGTCTTAAACATGTGAAATTTCAAAAAGCCTGTAAACAATGTTCTATAGATAATATTTCCAATTTTCTTGTGACTATTCATCAAGTTCCTCCAAATGAGGAATACCCAGAAGGGTCATTTCAATTTTCTCATACTCCTGTAACTTTTAAGACTATTAAAGAAATGAAACAAGCAATGGTTACTTATGGGATACATTCTACTTATGTTAGAGGAATTTTACAAGGTCTTACTACAGAATTTAGATTAATACCATTTGATTGGGTAGGTTTGACTAAAACAGTTTTGGAGGCAGGAACTTACTTGCAATTTATAACTTGGTAGAAAGATGAAACTGTAACTATGTCTCAGAAAAGTCAAGAAAACAATATTTGTGTAACAGCTGGATAGTTAATGGGGTCTGGAGTTGAAAGACAACTTCAATATAATGACAGTGCCATTTCACAAATAAGGCTTTGTTGTCTTAGGGCATGGGATAAAGTTGCAAGCCCTGGATACTCCTCAGCATCATTTAGTAACTTTATGCAGTCAGCTAAGAAGCCATATACAGATTTTTTGTCTCATTTGTGAGCTGCCATTGCTAAAGCTGTCTCACAAGTGGAGGTGCAAGATATTTTGTTACAGACCTTGGTTTTTGAAAATGCTAATTCAAAATGTCAAAAAGCTCTAAGACCATTTAGAGCACAGGGAACCAGACAATATAAAGAAAAGAGATGGGACAACGTAAAGTTAACTAGACAAGCCGCTTTGGAAGGTCACAATCAAATTGGAGTAATGCCACAAAGTTCATTGCACACAAGGAACTGTGTGGAGGTGTTGGCCAGTACACTGACAGACAACACCATAACCTTCATCTTGAGCTTGTTATTCCAAAACTTTAGTCAGTAGCCATAGCAAAGCTTTGTACCTAGATAAGAGTTGGGCAAAAGTAGCTGGGAGAAACATTTGTGTACTTTGAGAAATCGTGCACTGTGCTTCTGCTTCTCACACTGTAATTGTTTTGCAAGGCCAATCAAAGAAAAAGCAAAAAGGCACTCTGAGCTCTCCCCCTTGAAGTGCTGAGCCTTCTGCTATCTTTGAAACAAGCTTTCCCTGTGTCCATGTTTATTTTGGGGACTAAACACCAACAGCTGGCACCATAAGTAGTGTGTTTTGGGTGTGCCTTGTTTTCATGTAATTGTGTCACATATGTTTATGATAATCATTTTCAAGTATTGTTTAAAATTCCACATAATTATGTCATGTATTTTATGTTTTTATGTGTTGAGCTCTCATGTAATTATGTCATGTGTGTCCATGATAATTGTCTTTATATGTCTTTATGTCAAGATAATTTCAAATTGTGGCCACTTCAATATTTTTTTCATTCTTTTTATTGTGTACAAAAAATTATTGGTTTCATTTTTGGTACACTTAATTAAAATATACAGATACAAATTTGTATTCAAAGGCCTTATAAATCTGGGTACCCTAATCATTTTTAAATCTATTAAATACTGTCTCTAGGTCTCCAGTTATGTAAAAATCCTATTTGCTTCTGGTTTGCTTTCAAATGTTTGTTTGTTTGTTTTTGTTTTTGTTTTGCTTTTTATTCTTCCTATTTTTTATTTAAATAGTTGGGGTTTTTGTTTTTGTTTTTGTTTTTAGAATCAACTCTTTAGGTTACACTAACAAGTTGCCAGAATATTTAGAGGCAGTCGTAAAACAACAGCACCAGCCATTATCTGCAAATGAGGGCTGCTTTAGGCAGACATTTGATCGAGCTTCCTGGACTTTATCTGTCAATGACTTCCAGCCATCTTCAGTACTTTCTGCACATATCTGAAAGCCATCATCACTTGAAATTTCAAAAACAAGTCCTTTCTTGGGCTTTTTCTCAGCAGTGCCTTCCGCTTTTGTTCTTGCTGGAGCCAAAGCATCAGTGGAGAACTGAAACTACCTCCTCCTCCTC
>NW_008359324.1:1154050-1171999 GCF_000622305.1 Nannospalax galili
TTCTTCTTCTTCTTCTTCTTCTTCTTCTTCTTCTTCTTCTTCTTCTTTAGGTTCTGTATTTTCTTGCTCATTTGCTGGATTTTGTGCTGCCTGACCCTCTGGAAGAGCAGCCACTGGTCCCACAGGCTGCCCATACTCCTGTGAAGGCTGCTCCACTCTAGCTGCTCCACTCCTGCTGCTCAGTCTCTTCTCTTGGAGTCCTTGTGACCAAAGGCTGGGGTTCTGGGTTAGTTTCTTGGTCTGGAATGTGTACCTCAGAAGAACTGGTCTGCAAATGGGAAACTTTATGCTTCTTGCCATTCCCTTTGTCTAGGGGCAGCTGAATCTGTTTAATTTTTGGTTTGGGTTTAGTGGGACCTGGCACTGAGGAACTTGCTGACTACTGTCCAGCGGATGGGGAGCCCCCTGGAGAAGTGGAGCTGGCTTGCATAGCTGAGGGTAAAGCCTTGTTCTGCTCTAGCCCCACACTACTGGGAGCATCTGCCTTCTTGGTGAAGTTGGATGGCTGGGTCCCAGAAGCAGAATCAACATCCCAATCCCTCTGTGAAGAGAGGTTCCCGGTTTTGCCTGCAAGGAGCTGGTTCACATGCTGCAGCTTATAGTGTTCTTCCACCTCCCCAGGAGAGGATGCTGCTGTCATGCCGGTAGTCTGAGAAGAGGGGAGCACACAGATGCTAGACGCTGCTGTCATTGCAGCAGCAGAGGGAGTCTGTGATGTCCCCAGTTGTGTGAACATTCTGGAACTTTAAAATACCCGTTTTATTTATTGCATGGTCTACATAAACTAGTATTTCTTAAAAAGTGAATTTACTTGGTATCAAATTAACTTATAAGAAAAACCTCATACAAATTAAAACTGTCAAACCAAAATTCTTTTCCAGGTAAAAATGTTTCCTTTTTAATGTTTATCTTTTTTTTTAATTTTATTATTTTTTTAATTTTATGTGTATGCATGTATTGCCTGCATGTAGGTAAGTGCACCCGTGTCGTGCAATGCCCATGGAGGACAGAAGACGCTGTAGGATCCCCTGGAACCGGAGTTACGGACAGTTGTTAGCTGCCATGTGAGTGCTGGGATTTGAACCCGAGTCTTCTGCAAGAACAACGGGTGTTCTTAACTGCTAAGCCATCTCTCCAGCCCTTAATGCTTAATTCTTGTTCTTTATTGTGGTTCTTATTACTTAAAAATATACTAATTCTGAGTAATAATTACTTCTATTCTAGGAAATATATTAAACATTTTATCACTACTGCCTCTTTAAAGCCAAGAAACAATTACATCACGTTTCATATCTTTACCAAGCTAACGTAAAAAATTCTCTAGATATTAAAAAAATTGACTATTAAACAAAGTTTATACATTGAACTAGTATGTTTAAAATGGTTATTCATCTATTTGTATGTATAAGAAACTGAATATGGGTTACTTAATGAATTCTCCCAGCTATTAACATGTTTGTTTATTAGTGTTGTTATATCTCAGGGTATTAATAAAAAATAGAGTTAAAAAGTCAAAGTTAGTAAAATTAAGGTAACTAAATATTTCCAAAATAAAAAGGACAATAAAAACACTTAAACAAGTTTGTTAAAAGTCTAAAAAAGTTTATAAAAATATAGGGTTGTTGTAGTAATCATTGTTACAGCAAAAAAATGTTTTTCCGTCTGCTTCTCTGATTTGCACTGCATCCTCAGTTACAGCATTGGATTAAATGAATATAGACAAGTATTAGAATTACCTGTAACTGCAAATATATGTCATTTATGTTTCTCTGTATTATACAAGTGTTAGTTTTGGTTTTTCCTTACCCGTAGCAAAATAATTTGGCTCAAGAAAAACTAGATTTTGCCTCTAGAACCAGATGGAACAGTCCAAAAGAAAACAGCTTCATTGAGTGAACTTGGTTTAAATCTGGATCAGTGTGTATTTCCTGTCTACAGGCATGTAGCCATATATTGATTTCTTATGTACAGTCCAGACAGCTAAAAACAAAATTATCTCTCAACCTGAAGTACAAAATATTTCACTGCTTAGCCTTTAAAAATGTTAATACTTAATGTAAAAGTCTTAGAACTGTTATGGCCTCAAAGAGCACTGTTACAAAGCTATATTAAATTAAATATTAAATCTAATTATTATGAGACTAATCTATTAACAACTATGAATGTTGATAAAAGAGTACAAATTATTTAAAATGACAGTTGTGTTGTAGAGTCTTGGTAGGAATAGATCTTGCAGATATTGTGGTTCCACTAACTGATAAACAACAAGACATGTTAAAAGTAAATGAAGATAAGTCTTTCCTCCCAAACCCATGTGACCACTGAGGAACAGATCCTCAAATGACCTTAAGTATGAAAATAAATTGATTTATTTGGGCCAACTGTATGGTCTTAAACACCCGCACAGAAAGTATAACCAAAGAGAAAAGCCATCAGTATATTTCTTTAAGAGTTCAAGGGATTACATTTCCCAGACATTAGGCTTAAGTCTATATAAAACGTTATTTAGACAATTATTTCTCATTTATTGTTGTGGAAAATCTTGTGACTGATTTTGCCTTTTGCCTTACATACCTATCATGCTGGAATGCATTGCTTCTAATAGGGCATCTGGCCTGCTAGAGTATAATAGGATACTAGTCTGCCATACTAATAAGGGATCCCATATGCTGTGTTGTGATTGGACTATTACCCTTATATGAGCCTCTACTTTCTTGCAATAAAGCAGATCTGTGTCACTGAACCTGGTCTCCTGCATCTGAATGTGGTGACGCTGGCGCAAACTCCTCACTGGCCATAGCCAGAGGAGAGCAGCCACAGCTGGCAACCACACCTGGCACCCAAACGTGGGGCTGGGATCCCCTCCCACAGAGCTGTAACACTCTGAGCTGTAACACCTGGGGCTCTGCTTTTTCTTTCTGCGATCTTCTGTTGGGCATGCCGCTCCTGTCTCTGCCGAATGTCTCCTTGAATGGTTCTTCAGTCCCTTTGGGTATGTCTTGCAGGATGAATGACCCCCGGTATGGGGAATAGTCACCCAGCTGCTGCCGGCCCCTGCGCTGCTCCACTGGTTTCTCTCCTCAAGAGTAGGCACATTAGGGTAACAAAAAAGGAAGTAACTAAGGTACTAGATGAAGTGCTAGCTCTTGCTCCTTGGTTTACAGATTCCTGCTGTTGAGATCCGGAGCAATGGGCTCGTGTGCTATTCATGGTCAGAAAGAGAGAAGTCAGGGAGGGGCATCCATTATCTGGGCCGTTTTACCCCATTGTGACTGCCATTCTGGCCTCACTTCAGGGAGTTCTCCCCCATGCCCCTGAACAGGGCAATCTCCTATTAAAGGAGATAGATGAGCAAATACAACAACAGGACGCTGGGGATGGCCTGTCCCAGGCATTTCCATTTAAAACAAAACTAATGGATTCTTGTTCTGATGAAACTACGACTGTTAATGATGATATAAAAAATGAGGAATTGGGGTTTGAGAGCTCCCTTGATAAAAAACAGGAAGTCAAGATCGCCTCTGCTCTGCCATTACAGGACGGTGGCTGCCCTC
Source organism: Nannospalax galili (assembly GCF_000622305.1). Classification (NCBI taxonomy): domain Eukaryota; kingdom Metazoa; phylum Chordata; class Mammalia; order Rodentia; family Spalacidae; genus Nannospalax; species Nannospalax galili. The sequence goes on from NW_008359324.1 coordinate 1,157,605, forward strand.
CGCCATCTTACACTGGTTTCAAGGAAGCAGACCCACAGCCACTCCTCCGGATGCCCAAGGCCAAGGAAAAGCAGAGATTCCTGGGGACCAAGGCAGCTGTGCTCAGGCTTGAGGGCGGCACCAGGCAGGGGTGGGAGGCTGGGTGGAGATGGGCAGGCTTGGGCACGTGCAGTAGCCTCGGGCAGGCTCCTCCCCACGAGTGCGGTGCATAGTAAGCCACTCTGAGGCTGTGTGGCCTGGGCCGCATGAGCTGCCACCCAGCGTCTGAGAGAAGCGCAGCCATGCCGGTGCCCTAGGTGTAGCCTGCTACCACCTCTTCAATGGGCAACCTGCTTGGCGGGGTCAGCTTCCATGAGCCCACCACTGTGGAGGACTGCAACTCCACCTGGCAAACTGACTCGAATCACGAGCCCGAGCCTGACAAGCCGGGGATGGCCATCACAGAACCAACCAGAGCAGCCTGCACAGGCACCTGTGAGCAGCCCTGAGCCAGCCCCACTCCAGAAGACAATGGTGGCAGGCACAGAGCAGGATGGTGATTCCACAGAAGCAATAGCTAAACCAAAGATTATTCGAGCAGCGCTCTGCCCCTTGGTATATTCAACACTTGCACTCTCATACCAAGCTCCCAGGGCTTCTGGCAAAGGGCAAGGCCGCCATTGACAAACTGGTCCTGAGCACTACCCTAGACTCCACCCTAATTCAGCAAGCTAGAGACTTACATGCCTGCTTCCACCTTTCTCCCCAAGCTATACATAGGCTCCTCCCTACCTTGCTGATTCAGAGCTGTAAACATTTGGCCTGTACATGCTCCTCTGTACCCCTCTTTTACCTCTGGGACCATTACAACCCTCCAGAACTCTCCCTAGAGGCCTTGGCCCCAACAAGATATGGCAAATGGATGTCACTCATTTTTCTCCTTTTGGCAAGCTCAAGTATATCCATCATATTATTGACACTTATTCCAATGTCCATTTTGCATTGGCCTGCTCTGGTGATATGGCTTCTCATGCCATAAGGACTGTCAAATATGCCATGGTCCTTGTGGGAGTTTCTTGGCAAATAAAAACAGATAATGGTCCCTGTTATGTTTCTGCTACCTTCAGCCATTTTTGCTCTGACTGGAATATTAGGCATATAACTGGTATCCCTTACAATCCTCAGGGTCAAGGGATTGTTGAACGTTCCCACCAAACACTCATTAAACAAATACAGAAAATAGGGGACTCTAATGGCCTCCCACCAGCAATAAAGCATAGGGGAGCATTCACTCAGCCCACTCCTGCCCCCATGGTGAGATGGAAGGACCCTCTCACAAGTGAATGGAAAGGTCCACACCTATTATTAACACAAGGGCGAGGCTATGCTTGTGTCTTTCCAGATAATGTTCCAGCCCCCATTTGGATCCTAGCCCAGAACATCAGAATTGCCTGCAACAGAAAACCTCTCTCCACAATCACTGACCCAGGAGATGGCAGCCCTGACCCTGGAGGAAGCAGCGTATCTCTCAACCACCAAAAGACCAATCTAACAGGCCACAAAAGTCACCAACCTGGGAAGACCTTGAACATCTCTCTCCGCAAACAGAGACATTAGCTAAGCTAAGTCCTCAATCCAGAGGAAAACCTTTGTCTGTGTTCCTTATTATGTGTGCCATCATTACTGCTAACTCCTGATTCTTTGATGTTTGGACCCTGCATTGTTAAGGGTCTTGATAATTTTGTTAAAACTCATATTTCTCTGGTTCAGTTAGCTGGTTCCCTGCCTCCAGATCTTGCCAGGCATGTCTCTGTAAACAAGGACCCACTGTTCCTTGCCCTTACCAACCTATAATAATAGAGATATGTAAAGTAAGGCTTGAGCATAGGTGTAAAATCTTACAGAACAACCATGCAACAGACCAGAGACAATGGCAGACAATGGCCAGACTGCCAGAGCCACAGGAAATACCTTGTGATATATACTCCTGTTGGCAGACTGTGAGACCGATGCCTAGAGCTTGCCACTCCCTAATCCCCATTGTTACCCCAGATGGGTCGACCCCACTCCTTTGGCTTTTATTGGAATCTTAGCCCCTTAAGAGGCCTTTGCACAGGCCAAAGATTGATACACTACCTCTCCCTCTGCCGGGATACCAAGGGACTCACCTTTTGAGGGCTGGTAGTCAATGATGGGAAAGATCCCAAAAGATGGGACAACCTAAGACAGGCACAGCCCCTAATGCTAGGTGACCCTTGAGGTGGGGACAACAATGCTGAGGCAAAGAACCTCGACTCCCACTGGTTGGCATAGAGTTGGCCCAACCTGCTCTCGAGAGAACTTGCCATCTTGAAGGATGGGGACCACAATGGGGATCAATCCCTTGCCTATGCCGCCACATACATCCTCTGGACTGATATCAGTGTATATTCTGAAGAGTGCCTCACTCTTAAAAATGAAAAAATAGGGGGAGATGTTGTGGAAAATCTTGTGACTGATTTTTCCTTTTGCTTTACATACCTATCATGCTGGAATGCATTGCTTCTAATAGGACATTTGGCCTGCTAGAGTGTAATAGGATACTAGTCTGCCATGCTAATAAGGGATCCCATATGCTGTGTTGTGATTGGTCTATTACCCTTATATAAGCCCGTACTTTCTTGCAATAAAGCAGATCTGTGTCACTGAACCTGTCTCCTGTGCCTGAATGTGGCAACACTGGCGCAGACTCCTCAACAGCCCTGGGGTCCAGACCCGATGACTGATCGGAAGAACTAAGAGAGCAGGAGAGCAGCCATAGGCAGAGGAGAGGAGCCACAGCCCATGACCACAATTGATGATTTTGTTCCTAACCAGAAAGTGCTGCTCAGATGTAAGACTTCAAATCTTGGTCTCCAATACTGTAGTGCCCACCTGTAGCTAAGGAAGACAACCAGCTATTGTTCAAAAATGATGGATAAATTTGTTTTCTCCCCCTATCTAGAAGCCTTTGACAGGGAACTGACTATGATTCTATCCACTCCAACAGCTATCCTAACACCTGAAAGCAAATCCTGAATCCATCACTCTAGAGCCCAGCCTTGGAAGACAAAAGAAAAATGAGGAGGAACCCAATAGAGGGATAGTTTTGCAAGCCCTTGTGAAGAAATTCCAATGGACCCTGATATGAACATTTGAAAATTGCTGTGTTCTGATTTTTTCTAGTTCCTTGTCTAGAACTTTTAATGCTAATTACTCTTGCCTTTACTTCTCCTTCACATCTCCTACTCACAATTCAAGGACTTTCTTTTCCCCTTAGAGATAAGAGTTACACAATTTGGGAGTCTTTTAGATAGACCCACTGAAGGGGTACTCCAATTGCTTCACCCTGTGTCCCTGTTCAGCATGGAAGAGGCCAGAGTGATCTGCTTCCTGACTCCCTATTGGCTATTTGGGTAACCCCTTCAGAGGATGGTGTGATAAGAATAGGAGGTAGAAATTGGCTAGGAAGTTAAGTAAAAAACCCCAAAGAAAAATTGCCAGTTTCTTGGCTAAAAGTCACAGTGTCCTTGGGCCTCTTAACAACATACTCTGTTCCAAAGGCCAAAAATGTTGAAAGTATTTAGGGAGCTTGTATCTAATCTTTAAAAGATTTTAGGACTACCTCTTCAGAGAGGGGAGTGTTAGAGTAACCAAAAGCCCCATAAAAATAAAAAAGTAAATCAACGATGAATGGCAAATTGCATTAACTAATTTTACTGGGAAACTCTCTAATCAATATCCAAAAAATTTAAAAAATACAATTTCTTAAATTAACAAATATTATTTTAGTAAAATTATTGTTTCAGAACCTATTTCACATAACTTCATTTACAGATGCTAATAAAATTGGTCTAGCAGGTTACACTGATGGTAAATATATACATAGATTACAAAAGCCACCTTATTCATCAGTACAAAAGACCAAATTAGCTGCAATTATTATGGCATTAACAGATTATTCACAAGCCTTAAATATTGTTACAGATTCTCAATATGTGACATTTACTGTTCAACACATATCCACTGTTTATTTGTATTCTGATAATATTGAGTTATATAATCTCTTTCTTCAGTTGCAATCTTTGTTACTTCAAAGGCAATTTCCACTATTTATTACTCATATTAGATCTCATACTAATCTTCCTGGACCTATGGCAGATACTAATCAAAAAATAGATGAAATGTTGCAGCATCAACTGTATCCTTGTAATAATCTTGCTCATATAATTTACTCTCATCAAGACATAGATGCTAATTGGAGAGTGTTAGATCATCAATTCAACACTCCACAAAGATTGGCTAAGACTATGGTAAGGCAATGTGACATTTGTCAACCAGTTAACAACTGTCCTTTGCCTAATGGTCTGAACCCCTGAGGGTCACAAGTTAATGATATATAGCAAGTAAATGTCATACATGTCCATATGTTTGAAAAATTACAATATGTCCATCATACTGTTGATACTCCACTTTTCAATGGGCAACTACATTACCAAATGAAAAAGCTTCTTCTGTAATATTACATTTAAAAGAAGCCATGAATCTTATGGGAGTTCCTAAATAGTTAAAAAATGATAATGCTCCAACTTATCTAGCTCAAAAATTTCTAAAATTTCTCTCTCAATGGCATATAAAACATGTCACTGGAATCTCATACAATCTATAGGGACAAGCCATTATTGAACACTAATAGAACATTGAAAGAATGTAATTAAACAAGAAGGGGGATATGCTAACCCTCCTCAACATGTATTATTAGATGTTTTATTTACTCTAAATTTTTAAAATTGCAAAGCTCAGGGTTTTACAGCTGCAGAAATGCATTGGCCCTGTATAAAAGAAGCAGACTCTTTACAGCCTAGTTGGTATATGGCTATGACTACACACAATTGGCATAGAACACATGTAATAAAATATGGGAAAAGGTTATACTTATATTTCCATAGGCCCTGATCAGTTTTTGATACCATACCATTTCATAACGTTTCCAGATGAACAAACTCCCACAGCTTCGATCCTGACCTGGTCACTGAGTGAATCGCTTGCCTTACTTTGGGCCCAACTACAGGGAGGGTGGCCAGACCATCTCCCACTACTAATTCTTGTCCCCTTCCCCCATGGGGTCAACTGAAGAAATTAGCCAAGGAAGGTGATCACATGGTTCAAATGCCTGGGACAAAATTGAAATCCTGAAACTTAAGTTTTAACTATGCTTGCAATAACTAATGTATAGGTGACTACTGCTACTAATTTTTCTGTTTGGGTTTACATTCCAAATCCACCTCTAAATCGGGCTGTTCATTGGGGAGAGCCCACTATCCCAATTTACAGTAATGATTCTAATTGGGTGCCTGGCCCCTACTATAATCAGGGCTCCTTTTTCCCACAGGAGGAGGGACAGACACTTAATACATCTTATATAGTAGGAGTCCATGGTGCTCCTATTTGTATAGGTGCTGAAGGGCACTGTTTGAAGGGAACATATTGCGCTTGGCTATCCTAAGAGAATGGCACAGTAGGAGATAGTAAAAAGGCTATGTATATTTTAGTAGGAAAGGATTTGAAGGTAAGTGTACTAAATCACACCTTCTCTCCACCTCCCATGAATACTTTTCAGATACCAGCAGTCTCAGAGTTAAGTGCTTGCGTACATTGGGAGCAATGTAGAGGCCCGGAAGTCCCAGTTCTTATTAATACTTCCTATGGAAGCATCATTGGATTCCTGTGGGCTCAGCTTAGACAAAAAGGAAAGGTAAAGTGTTAAGATGGTATAAAGAAAATAACTCCTTAACATCTACTGAAAGTAATGCCATGGAAGGGTTGGTTTGGCATGGAGGGGGTATGTCTCCACCCTCTCCTCATTTTGAGGGAGGCGCTACTCAAAAATGTAGTTGGAAATTAATTACTGCTTCTACACAATTATGGGCTTGGAGGGGAAATTTGGAAAAAATAATAATACTGAATTGTCATTTGTTAAGAATGTTTCTCATAATATTATGGCTTGTGTTCAATTACCTTATGTGTTAATAATTGGATCAACTAAATATAATCAGACAGAAAGATCTGTTACTTGTGAGAATTGTGTTCTATATACCTGCATAAATTTCACTGTTCCAATTAATAATACTACAAAAACTTTATACATACTCCGTGCTCATATGGGAGTTTGACTGCCTGTGCAGCTTGATCAACATTGGGAAGAATCACCCTCAATGTCTGTGTTTTATCATATTCATTTATCATATTTATAAAACACAGAATTAAAAGAATGATTGCCTTATTATTGTGGTTATCATGGGGATTATCGCTATTACTGCTACAGCTGGACTTGCCTTACATCAAAGTATTCAGATTGTACAATTCATGCAAAAATGGCACTTGGATTCTGAAAAATTATAGAATTCTCAAAGAAATATTAATGGTGTTGGAATCTACTTTAGTTATGTCAAGAGATCAAATTTTTAGTTTACAAAGACAACTATCATTGAGATGTGATTGGAATATATCTCAATTTTGCGTTACACCTGTACGTTGGAATTCAATGACATTTACTTGGGACCAGGTTAAAAAACATTTCTTAAATCATGGTAATGTGACACAGGAGATATTGAGATTACAGGCAGATATTGCTCATACATTTTCTAGTCAACTAAAAAGTATTTCTTGTCGAAAATCTCTTGGAAGGAATGGCAGATGATTTAGGGAAGCTAAATCCATTAAATCAACTTAAGATTTCTAGCACAATGTATTCTAGTCTGTTTTTATTAATAATTGTTATATTTCTTCTGTTGCTTATAGTCTGGTGGAGGTCCTGAAAACAAGTGATTTCTCAGCACTGTTCTGCTGTAGTTGGTCTTATATTACAAAACTTTGCTAAACAAAAAGGGGGAGATGATGGAGCTCAGTTTTGTGGAAGGTGAATCAAGGAAAAGATAGAGTCCAGCTGTCTTTTGAAAACAGGAGAGTGTTTGGACATTGGCGGAACATCGCCTCCCAGTCAAGGGAAGAACACTGCCTTGGGATAGTAAGAATGACAGTGGGTGGGCTGATGTTTTCCTTGCTCAGTGAGTAGTGCTCTGGAAAAGAATTTGGTTGGTATCAGAGAAAAAAAAAAACACCCTTTGTTTTGAATTTTTCTTGACTTATGTTTTGTGTGCTGTATCCTTGGCTGACCCTGCTCATTAGGTATAAAGAGCCACTCTTCTAATTAAACTCACCTTTCTCCACCTGAGAGTTTGGTTCTTTGCTTTCAGCAATTCCATCATCCACCAGCAGACCTGATTCTCTACAAGGAGTGAACATAAAGAAATTAAAGAACTCTACAATGAAAATTTTAAATCTTTGAAGAAAGAGATTGAGAAAGGCAAATGGAGATGGAAAGACCTGTGTTCAAGGATTGGTAGAATTAATATTGTGAAAATGACCACCCTAACAAATGTTATTTACGGATTCAATGCAATCCAAATCAAAATCCCTATGACATTGTGCACAGGAATAGAAAAAAAGTCCTAAAATTCATATGTAATTAAAAATACTCCAGATAGCCAAAGCAATCCTGAACACAAACAAGAATGTTGGGGGGATTATCATACTAGGTCCTGAACTATATTACAAAACTATAGTGATAAAAGGAGCATGGTATTGGTACAAAAATGGAGATGCAAATCAATGAAACACAAAAGAAAACTGATACATGAATGTGTGGAGTTTCAGCCACTTGGTGTTTGACAAAAATGCCAAGAACACACACTAGAGGAAAAACAGTGTCCTCAACAAATGGTGCTGGGAAAACTGGATCTCCACATGTAGAAGAATGAAACTAAATCCTTATTTATCACAAAAATCAACTCCAAATGGAATGAAAACCTCACTGTGAACCCTAAAATGCTGAAAGTGTTAGAAGAAAACCAAAGCAGTATCCTATGAGATATAGGTCCAATTTAGAAATCCTTTCTAAATTTGTTACTCAGGACATTAGTTACTCAGGAATTAAGGTCAACAATTGACAAGTGAGATCTCATTAAACTAAAAAGCTTCTGTACAGCAAAGGAAAGCCCACAGAGGGGCAAAAAATCTTCACCAGTTGCATATCTAATGGAGGAATAATATCCAGACTAGACAACTCAAAAAACAAACCTCACCTTAAAAATGGGCTATGGATTGAACAGAAATCCCTCAAAAGAAAAAATAAAATTGACTACGAAACACCTTAAGAAAGTGTTCAACATCCTTAGTAATTATGGAAATGCAAATCAAATCTACCTTAAGCTTTTATCTTACCCCGGTCAGAATGGCTAAGAGCAAGAGGACAAATAACACCAAATACTGGTGAGGGTGTGTGGAAAGAAACCTCCTTCACTACTGGTGGAATTCCAAACCGGTACCCAAACTGGTGCAACTGCTGTGGAAAGCAGTATTGAAAAACTCTTAAAACAATGCTTAGGTACTTTGAAAAACCAGATGGAAATGTATTAGCTCAAAAGGCTACTGAAAGTGCACATGGAACACAATGGAACAGGAGTTAGAGAGAATATTAATGCATCTAACTCTCATCAGTGAAGTCTCCTCATGCAACACAGAAAACCACAACTTGCCAAAATGTAGAGAATAAGAGACTTCAGAGTGCATGTCCCTGAATAGGGCTCCTATATTAAACCTCTGCCACCCAAGGCTCAGTATAATGTCACCATTGTGAAAGGATTGGCAGAAAATCTTTAAGAACCAAGGATGATGGCTAATCACAAGGAAACAGAGTTTTCCAGGTGGCTAGGACCTTGCTCATATGAATTTACAGCTTACTTCTTTCACAAAGATTCTTTCACCTTTGGGGGTAGGGAGGGGGGTAGTGCAAAGAATGAGACAGAAATGTCCCATTAAGTGCTGAGCACTCTATGGTCTCTTACTCGTTGCAGGTTGACTGGTGGTGGGTCTCTGTGTTAACTGCCTTTCTGTTGAGAGTTGAGAGATGCACTAATCTATATGTATAGCAATAAGTCATTAGAAACCATTTTAATACTATGTCCATTTGGTAGAATATAAGTAGTAGAAGTTTCTCCCCCAGGGTCTATGTTGTAGAATGAGTCTTTAAAGAGGTAACTAAATTCAAATGCTGTTATTGGATTTGTCTCTAGTTCACTATGATCAGTGTCCTTTAGTAGAAGAGAGGCTTACAGATACCTACACAGGGAAGACCATAAAAAAGATTTGGAGAAGGCAGAAACCAACTATCATGACATCCCAATGGCAAATTGCTAAGCTATAGAAGAGTATAAAATAAATTTCTGTTGTTTAAATCACTCTGTGTACAGTAACTTGTTATGAGAGACCTAGAAAATTAATACTGTAGTCAAGCAGAAAAAGTAAGTGAACTCATTTTAAAATGAATCACTCACAGAGCACTACAAAAATATAAAGGAAGGACAAAGCAATTTTAGGGTGGAGCAGAAAGAAGAGAAAAGAAATATTCATAAAACTGGTTATGCTTTGGAATTTTAATTATGGTACTGAGTGCCTGCCATATGCATCCACCTGTTTGGTTAGTTAGAAATAGAGAGAAAAGGAAATGACTAGATGAGTATATGGGATAGGTGAGACTATAAAACATGGACATCTCTTAGATGTGGAAATACCTTTGCATAAAGGTGAACATCTAGACTTTATTCAGAGACGAGTTGTTGCTATTTTCAAAGCTTGAAAATCATTATCACCATGGGCAAAAGTGGGAAATTGCTCCAATATTAAATTCATGTGAATAAAATATTAAAAATTAAGACAACAAAGAAGATAAAGCACCTGAAAATTTTTGGTGATATTAAGCTGTATAGTGATATGAAAAAAGTGAGAGCAAGTCAAGGAAGTGATATGATTAAAGTTAACATCATTGGTAAGCAGAAGCGGTCAGCAGGGAAGAGGAGTTAACTGGCTATAGCACGAACCTGTGAAATGTCACACTATTTTGACCTCAAACCACAGAAATGGTGGTGAAAGGAGGGGACAAACCTAGCAAAGAGACTGACAAGACCTGACAGTAAGAAATATGGAAAGCTAAGTATGGGTTACAGGTCTTTTATTCTGAAACTTGAGTGGCAGTGGTTCCACTATTGTGACAGGGAAATACAGCAGGAAGAAAGGTTTTAGAGGGTTGTTTCATTTTATTGATATGCAGAGTGCAAGGCTCTAAAGAGAGCTTCAGATAGGCACGACCACACCCAGTCAGCCCAGTCAATCATCTATAGCCAAGTTGTTACCTCCAACTTTTTTTTTAATTTTTGAATTTTTTTAAATTAACTATTTTTTATTTTAAGGGATGATTTTAATGCAGTTACAAAACAAATTTGAAAAAATACATAACTCAGGATACAAATAGTTAAATCATAAGATGAAGCAATTTATAAGGAAGTGAATAAATTGCTTTGGGAAGACTGAATTTACAAAGCATTTCATACAGAACATTTCAAACAATCTTCATCATCTTTATACCCCCTCCCCATTGGCATCCTCCCATCCCTCCCATAGCACCCCCCCCACCCACTGGAGTCCATATACTCTATCATCCCTGTTAAGGCCCACTGTGTTGTCAGTGTCCCCAGCCGTTCCCCAGTGCAAGTCCATCCACTAAGTCTAGTCAGCCAATCTAGAGTCCCTTGTTTTAGGAACATTAGCTCTTCTTCATCTAATAGCAATCAGTTGCCAAGATTCCTTCAGAGAAGATTGGGGTCTGCTGTGCATTTTCCCAGTTCTATGCTGGGTTATTGTCTGCCTGAGTTTGCATGAGTTACCCCCAACTTTTATAATTATAAGATAAATCTTTTAGAACTTTATAAATACCCTCATTTGATAATTACCCAAGCATATTTTCTTTCATTAACAACTTCTTGAGAATTACTGTGTTTCCTGATTTGTGATTACTAATAAGCTTCAATTTTTACAGTGCCATGAAAAGAGATTAAATGTTTGATTCTAACCCTATACTCTTATTTTTCTCCAGTTTCTCTAATGTCATCTCTGAGGCCAAGAAGGGAGATGGAAGTTAATAAGAAACAGAAGCCTCTGGACTTCTTAGCACTGTAATTCTTTGATAGCACTGTATAAAGCTGTTTTCATTGTAGCTAGTTTCTAAATCACCCCTCTTTCACAAGTGTAAAATTGAAATAATTATATTTTTGAAATTTACATATGTATTAGTAAGAATAGTTTAATGGTGCACCAAAAGTCTCTGGAATAAAATCTACTAAGAGGAAGGGTCTCACTTAGTTTGTGTGCAAAGTAAATTGGGAGCAAAACTCCTTTCATTGTGGTTATCCTGAGATCCTTATGAGGATGGCTCTTTCATGGCACATGCCTCATTAGTGGGAAAGAAATGTGACAAAGTACATGGTAGCTTTCAAGACCCACATGGAGTGACACGTGACATTTGGATCAAATGTTCTTAGGCAAATCAAGTTCAATGACCATTTACACATGCATAAAAATAGAGAATAGGGCCGGGTGTGGTGGCACAAGGTTTTTAATCCCATCACTTGGGAGGCAGAGGCATGCAGATATTTGTGAGTTCGAGGCCAGCCTGGTCTACATAGTGAGTTCCAGGCCCCCTGTAAAAAAAAAAAAAAAAAAAAAAAAAAAAAAAAAAAAAAAGAATAGTAATAGGGATTAACAAAAGTAACTATCACAGGCATCTGATGCTTGTAACCCATACTTAAAGTGTTCAAAGTGTTCTTTTCCTAGAACATGGAAGTCTACCACATAAAATGTTTTTGCAAGAAAAATGTAGTTTTAATTGTAATTGGACTCCTAGTGTCAAATTGGGTAGGTTTTTAAAATAATTTTGACAGCTTGAATCTAGTATCTAACTGCAAAGTTTTTGGAGGGAAAGTGATGTGCATGGGTTCCTATTAGTCATTCTTACCCCTACATAATCATTCTACCAAATATTCTTCCATTTTATAGCCTATTTAAGTAATTTCTAAAGATTGAGGGTTGAATTGGTTACAGAGGTTGTAAAATCATAGAACCTGGGCCTTATTTACCAAAAGAAATTGTAGAGGGTTTTTTTGTTTTGTTTTGTTTTGTTTTGTTTTGTTTTGAGACTTGCAGATAAGGGTGAGAAAAGTGGCTAAAACATTGAGCCTGTGGAAGAAAGATGAGTGGATTTTTCTTACTGGGATTCTTTCCAGAAAGAGTCATCTGGTGAGTTGGCAAACACAAAATCAAACAACTATGTGCCAGATGTGCACGGCTGTTGTTGGGCCATCTGCAGTTTGCTTCTACACCATATGCCACTTTTAGATTTGTTAGCTGGGGTAGCAGAGGCAAAATTCACAGAGCAATTGTTTTTGTATTATTCTTGTAAATTTGATCAGAAATAATGAACTTAACAGCCAGTGCTACTGGGTCGTAAATGCAGCACAGTTTATATAAAAGCTGAATAATGCAAGGTTGCTTGGATCTTAGCTGAAGTTGAGATAACCTTTTAAATCACTTTGGAACTATTGACAAAACAGCATGCTGATTTGCATGCTTTCATGTTCTTCTTACTTTCAGCTGTCTCTGAAGCAAGCTTTTAATTTGTTCCTCTTTACTTTTCCTCTAATCAATAAATTCTATTGCTACTACTGCATATAAAACATAGTCAATCATTTTCTCTTATTGAAAATGGATATCTATTGTAGTTTTATATTTCTCAGTTGTTGATACCACTTTGGACAAGGTATTAGAAGATCAAATAGATTGTGGTATGCATGGATTTTATATCCAGGATATAATTTCTTGGCTTCTACCAAGGTCTTTCAAAGCCATCAGCCATTAGTGAACATATACCAATATATTTTTCATCTAGGTTGGCATATAGTTGAGACTGAGCTTCCATCAATGCTTTTCTGAAGCACAGCCTAGAATTTTAATTAAACTAATAAATGGTTACAGTTTTTAATAGAAGTGGTCATGGCACTCTGTTGTCTACTGCTGCTAGTATTCATATTTTGTATGTGGTACATGGATACATAGTGCATATATATGTTGCACACACATAAAGACAAACACAAATGCACACACACATATACACATACACATTCTTGCAGGCACACAGACAGGTACAAGCACACACATACACATATAGGCACACTTACATATACCAGCACATGCATATACATTCACACACATGCACAGTCACACACACACACATAGAAGCACACATACCTACACAAACACACACATACGTGCACACACAGGCACACACATATACACACATAAACACAGGCACACATTTGCATTCAAACACCCATGCACATACAAACATATTCATGCACACAAACATGAATTAACAAGATGTTTAAGAAAAAATATCTTTCCTTCTTAAAGTTTTTGTGAATATCATGTTAATACATTAAAATTTGTTTAGAAAAAATAAATCAAAGGGCCAAAAGATATATAAATAGTAGGTATAAAGGAAAAGGTTTTAGAGAGGGTAGAAAAAAATGAATTAAGATGTATATTACTAATTTAATGTTTTAGTTCTAGCTTAGGAGTCATTTTTCTAATTTTTAAGTGTTTTCAGTAACTTAAACCTTATAAAATGGATATAGTTTGTCACATATAGTATATTCACACCATTCTAAATTGTTACAATAAATTATAAGTTAGATTCTAAAGTAGCACGAGAGTCCTTTTTAAACATTTTACCTTTAACTTTTGTGTTCAGAGCTATTTTATGACACTTAGATTCTGTGGCTCTGTAGGAAATGTACATGTTTATAGACCATAGTCCCAAGCAGGGACAGTGAAGGAATTCTTAGCATCTAGATTAGACCTTTGTCTGAAAAGTTATTGGGCTGGAATTACATGCACCTATATTTAGTTCTTAGAGCTCCTGATTATCATTTGTAGCATTTTGGTTTTCCATTCTACAGCTGAGTTCATTTAGCCTAAAAAGTAGAGAACAGATTATACCTCAAGGCAGCATCACTCATGAAAATCTGAGGGGAAACTAATGGAAGCTTTTTCAGGAGGTATGTTGGGTGTTCTTTCCAGAGTTTCTTTGTAATCCTCAATGTACACATTGAGTTCCTTAGTAGACTGATCCACATGAAATCACTGTCTTTGTAGGAATATCCATTGAATATTTGACAACTTATGTGAGTCATTCTAAATGTTACTCTTCCTAGTATAAAGACCCCAAAACCGAGTCCTAGAAAAGACAAGTGACTTTCTCAGTTTCACAGATATTAGGAATACAATACTGAGGATATTGGGCATAACATGGGGTGGCTAAAAATATATCTACTTGATATACATATATGTGTGTGTGTGTGTGTGTGCGTGTGTATTTATACACAGTTGGCTGTGATTGGGCATGTGTGTGTTTGTGTGTGTGTGTGTGTGTGTGTGTGTGTGTGTGTGT
>NW_008359324.1:1172319-1178337 GCF_000622305.1 Nannospalax galili
GTGTGTGTGTGTGTGTGTGTGTATATATACACAGTGGTGTGTGTGTGTGCGTGTGTGTGTGTGTGTGTGTGTGTGTGTGTGTGTGTGTGTGTGTGTGTCCTCAATTGGATGTTCAAGAATTTGTCTGGGTTGGGTTTAACATACCTGTGACAAATAATACAGAGGCCAGCTTGTAGATGCTATTCTGGAACAAATTATAATTCTGCATCACCCAGGATGTAGCTGTATTGGAAAACAACTTGGGAAAGCCTTCACTGATGGACTTTAGTGGTCATTGTGCCTTCCAAGGAACATCAGGAAAAGGGACATGAGCATGAGCATCTCAGGAGGCATGAGCATTAACTTTATTAGCTGCTTCTCAGTCTCTGATGAACTTTAAGACCAGTTCCACATCCTACTTAATGAGTACCAAGATATGTCTTATACAGTACTGGATGATTTATATAATTGGGAGATACAATATGTACTCACTAAACATTTTTAAGGAATTTGTCAACATTCAATTTTCTCAAAAATACTAGGAAGAAGATATTGTTATGTCTTTTTCACAGATTAAGGGTCCACCTACACAGAGAAGTTGGTTTTACTTCTTACTTTTATTCCTCTGTTCCTGGCAGTTGAGAACTGATGAAAACACATGTTGGGAATGTGATGCCTGTGTAAGTCTAGGATGAAAACAGCACTGAATCCTCACACATAGAGCCAACACTTCCTAGCTGCTATCAGTATGCTCCCTACTTCAGCTGAATTTTATCAAAGCTACTTGTAACAAAGTAGCTTTGTACAAATAATCCCTTTTGTTTTCAGTATTAGGTATTATTAAATGGGACTAATAGTGCACAACCCACAGTATGGTATGTGTTTTTCAAAATGAAATAAAATAATGTCAAGAGAATCTAGCAGAAAATTTGGTTCATAGTCAAACTTTTAACAGTTTTCATCTCTACTATTTTTAGATTTGTTTATTTTCTAGAATTTTATATGTATCGATGTTTTACCCTCACATATGTATGTGTACCACATGCATGTTTGTTGCCTGCCAAGACGAGACTAGGATATCAGATCCTGCAGAAGTGGAGTTATAGACAATAGTCAGCCATGGTCTGGGTGTTAGGAATAGAACCCTGATCCTCTGCAAGAGCAGCAACTGCTCTCAATCACTGAGTCATCCCTACAGCCCCTGTCCCTACTTCTTGAGCCTATATTTTCTGCATTAAGAATTCACTGATGTTTATTTTATTGTGACTTTACTGGTTTACAAGTGTTCAATGTGTACGTACTTGGATACTATTTGTTTCACCCTAGCCTCTCTTCCTTTAGCCAGGCATTGTTTGGAGTGGAGTCCATCTTTAGAATTTTCTCAGAAACCAGTGCCCCACAATTGATGATAATGAATGATTGAAAAACATGAAGGTAGCTGGAAAGAAGTGGATACAAGAATAGACATGTTCACAGATATTTGTTCTGTTCAGTTCTGATATTTGTTTTACGTAATGGAAGCACATTGAGTGAGGAACTGATGAATTTAAATATTTGTTACATAAAGGACAGTTTTTGCTCCTTGCCCTCCTAGGTCGACTAGTTCCAGGGGACTATGAGCATCTCTCAAAATGTCCTGTAACTGTGTGGGTTACCTGTTCTCTTGATCAAGGAGGCTGAGGAGACCCCACCAGATGGACTTGAACCAGTGTCCAGTCTACAAAAAGGAGGGTCAACACAGAGGAATCATTTCCTCTATGCTTCCAAGCAAATCCAGCCATGTGGAGCAGGACCTCTTTGACTTATCTTCACATAGGTGGAACTGGTAATAGAAAGGAGCCAGGGGCTCCTCCCAAGCCCATGTGACCCCTGAGGAACAGTTCCTCAAATGACCTTAAAAGTAAAACTAAAATTGGTGTATCTGGACCAACTGTATGGCCTTAAACACCCAAAAGGAAAGTATAACCAAAGATTAAAGGGACCAATATAATTTTTTAAGAGTCCATATGTATAGCTAAAGGCTACATAACAAGCAACAATGCCAGATAGGAGATACCTTCTTTTGAGTTGGTGGCCAGGGTGACCAAAGGGACTCCCAGATAGTAACCCAGCATAGAACTGGGAAAATAAACAGCAGACCCCAATCTTATCTAAAGGAATATTGACAACCAATTGCTGCTAGATGAGGATCAGCTGACCTTCCTAAAACAAAGACCTGTAGATAGGCTGACTAGATTCACCAGATGAACAAGTACTGAGGAAGCGGCTGGGGTGCCAACCACACAGCAGACAGTAGCAGGGATATCGGAGTATAAGGGCTGTAGTGGGGGGAGGGAGGCTATGGGAGGGTGCCATCTGGGAAGTGGGTGTATAGATGAATAAGATGGTTTGGGGTGTTCTGTGTGATAAATACACACACACACAAATAATCAACAAATTTTAAAAAATGTATTATATTTGAGGAGGAAGCATGGAAATTTAAATCACGTTAATAAGTAGAGGTGATAAACATTACCATCGAAATCTACCCAATGACTTTATAGACATACACGGGCTCCAAGGATCCAAATGCAACTGATCACGACTAGTAATAATCAGATCCATACAGATTAGAGATGCATGCACCAACATCTCAGTGTTAGTAGCAAAAACAATGAGTCTTTCTGCAAGGAACAATATATTTTAAAATGAAATGGAGATATTTTTTAAAGGTTAAAAACTCATTCAAAGCCAGGCATGGTGGCGCACGCCTGTAGTCCCAGCACTTGGGAGGCAGAGACAGGCAGATCTCTGTTCAGGAAAACGTTATTGAATATGTCAATTGTGTTGTAATGATATGCTTCTTCTAAGTATGTTGTTATTAAATAAATCATTTTTAAAAATTAAAAAAAATAAATATTCGTTTTCATGAAAAATATTCTCCTCTATGACAGATAGGGCTTATGGATCTGAGAGGACATACATCAGGCATCCTTACTCTGTTAGAAAGCACTTATGATATACTTCACATTAGTATTTATTTATTCATATAGTGAAATGCTTTGCTCTTTGTTTTTATATCTGGATGCTGCACTCATTTTTTTTTTCCTTTTGAAAATTCTAACCACCATCTGTAGTACTGGGATCTAGAGAAGTTATTATGACAGTTATGTTTCAGATTTGGTTAGGATTAGGGGTAAATTGCATGCATTAGCTTTTAAAAATTTGTGGCAGATTCTAAACACCTATGTACTAGCTTTTAAATAAAATGTGTTTCTTGTAAATGCTGAAAAATTCTCAAAAAATCGAAGAACATAAAATCTGTTCAGAATGTTTCTGTGAGTCTATTTTTTAGCATATAAAAATCTTAACTTCATTTAATTAACTTTGGTTGAAACACAAGCAGTTCCTTTTACCTTTGTCTTTTACAATTTTCCCTGAATTTTTGAAATCATTTTCAACCATGGATACCCTAGCATGACTGAGTCTGTACTTTTTTATGAG
This sequence comes from Nannospalax galili, assembly GCF_000622305.1. Lineage (NCBI taxonomy): Eukaryota > Metazoa > Chordata > Mammalia > Rodentia > Spalacidae > Nannospalax > Nannospalax galili. The sequence goes on from NW_008359324.1 coordinate 1,175,782, forward strand.
TTTTTCTCTTCCTCCAAAAATTTATTTTCTGTCTATAGTCCTAAGTCTTCTTTCTAAATCTTTTACTGCTGACTCAGCTCATATATTTCTATAATTTGAGTAATTTTCCAAGTATTGCTCTCAAATAAAAACCATGTTTTCCAGCTGCCATTCACATTTTTGACTGATTGACAATTATCAGAACTTCCAGTGGTGCCATCGTTAAATCGTATTCTTTTTAAGGTAGAATAAAGAAAGAAAACCAAAAAAATCTATGCTCCATGTTTGATTCCTTCATTTCCCACTCAATGTTTGTTCTGGTTATCTTTCAACTGCTGTGATAGAACACTTGGACCAAAACAACTTGCAGAGGAAAGGGCTTATTTGGTCTACACATTCCGAGGGAACCCAGGGCAGGAACCTAGAGTCAGCTACTGAAGCAGAGAGCAGGGTGGAATACTGCTTACTGACCTGACTGGCTTGTGCTCAGCCTGCTTTCTTATATAACAAAGGGTCACCTGCCCAGGGGTGGCACCAGGCACATTGGGCTGGGCCCTCCCACATCATTTAAGAATCAAGGAAATGCTTCACATACATGGCCACTGGCCAACCTGATTAGAGGAAATTCCTCAATTGAGATTCCCTTGCCTGTGTCAAGTTGACAGCTGAAGCTATCCAACCCGGTCTTTTAAAACATAATTTTGAAATTCTGTCAAACTTTCATTTTCTTTGTCCTTTTCATTATACCCATTGTGCCATAGTTCAGCACTTATAACATACATAACCTGTCACAGATTAATTAGCTTTGGTTTATATTCTTTTGTGATAATAAAATAAGGACGCTTCTTATAATTAATAGCTTTTAAGACTTGAGGTCTTATTCCAAGTAAAGTCCTAATCGTCACACACTTGAAAGGTGATTGATTTTTCTTGCTCCAGTTGCTCTCTTCATCATTATCTGAATATTCATTTTAAAGCAATATTCTGATCAATTTCTTTGTTAAGAATTATTTCTCCTTACTAGCTGTCATTTAAATTCAAAATTTTTTGTTTTAGTATTAAAAGCCTTTTGTAATCTGATCCCTATCTAACTTTGTAGTTGGATTTCCTAGGGCTCTCATAGTTTCCCATCTTATATCCAAACTTAAATAGTTGGACAGTACATGGTACAATTTCTTCCTTGTTTCTTTGCTAAGGGCAGTGTTGTTCAAATGCTCCTCTCTTCACTCCATCTCTTGAGCACATTCCTGTGGAGCAAGCAGCAGTTTAAATACCACTTTTTCATGTAGACAGAGTAGCATGTCTAGAATCAATGCTGTGAAAAGCAATCATTGTTCTCATTGCTGTTTTAATCCCTATTTAATATAGAAAGAAGCTGAGCATCAAAATATCACCACCCAAGGGTCTGACCTAGGGAAAGCCAAGGTTTAAACTCAGATCTGCTTCATTTAAGCTTCACTAGGTACTGATGAATATAAGCAATGAGTTGATGAGAACAAGGGAAAGAAGTCCAAGACTATACTTTTTGTTATGCAAGTAGAGCCTTAACAATAACTTTATTTACATTATAATGAAATAACTTCAAATATTCTAATTTTTAATGTAATTTTTTTTTTTTTGGTGATTTTGAGACAGGGTCTCCCTGTAGTCCCAGCTGTCCTGGAACTCACTATGTAGACCAGGCTGGCCTTGAACTCACAAAGATCCTCCTGCCTCTGCCTCCTAAGTGCTGGGGTTAAAGGCATGCACCACCATGCCCGGCTTGTTTAAAATTTTAAAATCCTCTGATTTCTTACATATCTGTACACAGTACCATAGTATTCGATATAGCATATGAAGTTGCATTCAAAAATTATGTCAGCTGTAGGTTTTAAAAAAACTTTAATTACATTTATTTATTTATTTATTATTCGAAGGGTGGGCTCACCCATGCCACTGTGAAAAGCGTGGGGATACTGCAGGAATGAGTTTTCTCCTTCCACCATGTGTGTTCTCTGGATTGAACTTAGGTTATGAGGCTTGGTGGCACATGCCTTTACTAGCTGAGCCATCTCATATAGCACCATTTTCCAATGAGAATAAATGTCATTTCTGACATCACCACAAAAAAATCAGGCATAACATGATAGTCACTCAAAGATGTCTCAAAACAATTTCCTATTTTGGGCTACTAAAATCTTTGTTTCTTTTTAAAAATATTTAATTTATTATTTTTTTTCATGTGTCTGAGCATTGTGCTGGAGTGCCCAAGGAGGTCAGAAGGCATGGATCCCCTGGAATTGAATTACAGATGATTGTTAGGCGCCATGTGTGTACTGGGAATCAACCTGGGTCCCCTGCAAGAGTAGACAGTATTCTTTTTTTTAAAATAATTTATTGAGAATTTCATACTTGCATGTAAGGTGTTTGAACCAAATCTGTGCCCACTCCCTCACCCCTGAATCCTCCCATGTTTCCCCACCACTTTTTTCTGATAGCTTCATATACTTTTCTTCTTTCCTTTTTTTATGGGCTTTTTTTTTTTTTTTTTTTTTTTTTTTTTTTTTTTAAATTTCCCCCCTTTTGAGGGGAAACCCT
>NW_008359324.1:1178404-1193662 GCF_000622305.1 Nannospalax galili
CTCCCTCTGAAGAGGTAACCCTAAAATCTTTTAGGGATTAGATAAAAGCTCCCAAATACTTTAGACATTTTTGGCCTTTTGAATGGAGTATGTTGCTAAGTGGCCCAAGGACATTGTGAATTTTAGCCAAGAAACTGGCTACTTTTCTTTGGGATCTTTTTACCTTAACTGCATAGCCAATTTGTACCTCTTATATTTATCACACCATCCTCTGAAGAGGTTACCCAACTTGCTGATAGAGAATCAGCATGCAGACCGCTCTGGCTTCTTCCATGCTGAACAGGAATGCAGGGTGAGTAGCCAGTGCTCTTAAACTACTGAGCCTAAGCTTCGTTTCCTATATTGGACTTTGAAATTATGTGTGTGGAAAGGAAGTTATTTAGCATCAGCTGAGTGTTTTTCACTCAAAAGTCTAAATCCAAGATCCAGCTATAATGACTACAGTAACTCCATTTTGTACAAAGCAGCCACCTTAGACTTTAAAAATCAGAGACATGTCCAGCTTAAGGTCTGGACTTAGTTGCTTTCCCTCAGAAGTTTGTTTTCCTTTTAGAAACAGTTGACCACAAAAAGGAATATTGCCACCCAGACATTGCAGCCATGCTTCTTGCCCACCCAAGGGAAAATAACCAAACGAATATCCTGTCTTTCTTAGCAATATACTGAAATAATAATCAGAAAGCTCCTTACTCTTAAAATCTCTATACATCTGTTAAGAAAATGACTAGCTTGTTTTGGCTTCTGTAAACTTGCTTATTGCTACATTTAAGGGTCAGTGTGACCCCACTGTCCTTACACCTACTTATGGTTTCTGCCTTAACGATTCCTTTCCCCTCCTAGCTTCACTGCATTCCTTTATCTGGCCTTTGGAGACTGTCAGTCTTGCTGAAGCAATAAAATTTGGTTAATTAAAACATGAATTGGGTCTGGTGGTCTCATCCCAGTGGTCTTGAACTCCATTAACAGAGCCATGAAACTCTTCATTGTATCTGTTCTAAAATGTCTCACTGAAAGCCCAGTGCTCCATAGAAAGTCTTCTTTCACAAAGACTCATCACCTTCTCTAGTGCTTCATAGAAGGTCATCGTTGGCTATCTCACCATTCCAATACTAGGCCAGGAATGCACTACTAACACTCAGGAAGGGCCTGGTGAGTTAGACCAAATCCTGCCCACTTCATGTTTCCTAAGAGACTAGGTCAGAATTGCCTGCTCAAAGTCCAAACTAGCTTACTGAGTTAGCCAGAACACATCCACCCCACTGCCATCTCTGCACTCACAATTCTAATTGTGATCACCCACTTCATCCCAGTCTGGAATCACTCCTGTCCCTCCAGTAAAAAAAAAAAAAAAAGTGAGAATATGAAGCAGAGACCAACTAACAATTTATATCCAATCTTGATACCAGGGAAAATGGGTCCTCTTTTAAGGTTCTTAGTCTTATTCATAAAATAATTTAAGAATGGGCTCAAATGGAAACACTAAGACAATTTTATTAGAATTAAAAAAAATCATCAGGGTAGGCAAATAATAAATCTCAGTAGCTTCCCTGGCAGGAGAAAGAAGGGGATAAAGCAAAAAAAGCAGCAATGCCATGCCAGTTTAGAGCCAGCACGGAGGTCAGATTAGCAGGCACAGGGCAGAGAAGGGTCAGGAGCTTTAGAGAAAGAGTAAAGAAACCCAAACTGTTGGGACAGCCCAGAGCATTACAGAAAGAATTTTTTAAAAAGAGATACAAGGAAGAAGAGGAGAGGTTATGCTTTCCTGAGGAATTCCAAAAAACAAGTAGACGTACTGAAAGCTGTGGCCTGATTCATAATCACTGCACAAGGAGGTGGGAGGTGGGATTCTAGGCAGGAAAAGTTCACCATCTCATAAACTCACTAGGTATTCTGCCTATCTCTTTGGCATGACTTAAGGTGACCCTATATTTCTAGATGTGTCCTGTGAACAGGTGGTTAAATTGGGAGAATTGGAAAGTTAGGACTCCACCCAAGCCAGAGATTCTTAGTCTCTTGATTACTTTTGTCTTAAGGACTTTTTTTCTATTGTAACAATCTGAAAACAACAAAAACAGGACCAAACTTCCACTCAACAAAGGCAGGTCAGAGTTTCATATCAGACACACAACAAACGTGCATTACATGAAAAACCAAGATAATATGTTTGCACCAAATCTCACAAGTCCTACAGAACTTCTACAATGGGAACTACCCAGAGGAACTTCAGGTCACAGAACTTAAAAAGAGCAGTCATAAATATGATAAAAGAATTCAAGGACTTCGAAGAACATACAAACACCTCAAGGAATGCAAAGAGGATAGGAATAAATTCCTTATTGAAGCTCAAACAAATGAAAATATATGGCTGAATAAAACAAACATGAAAAACAATTCATGATTTGAAAAATGAATTCACAGAGAGATAGAAATATGGAAGAAAACTCAAGTTGAGATGAAGATGGATTTGCAACAGTCAACAATCCAATTAGAAAAGTCATAGGAAAGTCTCATCTGCAGAATGAGTAAAATGGAAAACAGAATATCAAGACTTGAAGATGAAGTTGAAGAATTTGAATACTCAAGCAAACAAAAAAAAATCCACAGGAATGGAATACACAGGAGCTATGTGACATCATGACCCATACCTAAAATTATAGGTATAGAAGAATGAGAAAAATTTCAGGTCAGTGGCACTGACCAGATTAGAAACAGGATTACAGAAGAGTTTCCCTAAACTAAGGAAAGACATACCCATACAGCTACAAGAAACACACAAAACACACAGAATACCAAAGAGACAGTAACGGAAAAGAAATTCCCAGTGGCATATCATAGTCAGAATGCTAAATATACAGGCCAAAGAGAAGATACTGAAAGCTTTAAGAGGAAAACATACAAAGGAAAACCCATCAAAACTGCAGCTGACTTTTCAATGAAAACTTGAAAAGCCAGCAGAGACTGGAGCAACTTTTTCCAAGTTTTAAGTGACCACAGACACCAACTCAGAATATGTTGCCCACCAAAACTGTGTATCATAGTTAAAGGAGAAAGAAAAATCTACCACAATAGTAAAAAGGCTGAAAGAATTCATGTCTACCAAACCAGTTTTATAAATTATACTGGAAGCAATGCAACAAACTAAAGAATGAAATGACCATGCCCAAGAAGCTACAGAAAGAAATAAATGAAGCTATAATTATGGAAACACAAAATAGGACAAGAACACAAATAGAGAATAAAATAACTAATCAACACACATATTTGAATAATAACTTTAAATATCAATTACCTCAACTCCCCAGTCAAAAGATAAGGATTATCTGAATGAATTAAAAGTAAAATTCAAGGCTGGAGAGATGGTTCAGCATTTAAGAGCACTGGCTACTCTTGCAGAGGACAAGGTTTTGGTTCCCAGCATCCACATGGTGGCTAACAACTGTCCTTAACTCCAGTTCCAAGAGATCTGATGCTGTTTTATGACTTCTGGAGGAATTACATGACACAGGTGCACTCTTACATATTAAAAAAAGTTAAGTAACCGAAAATATTTTTAAAAGAAAATAAAATTCACCTCATTTTTCTTGACAGGAACCTCATCTTACCTTGAAGGACGGGCATCACCTGAGAGTCAAAGAGGGAAAAAATATTCCAAGAAAATGGGAACAAGAACCAAGGAGTTATTGCTATCTTAATATCTGATAAAATAGACTTCAACTAAAATTAATCAGAAGAGAGAGAAAAGGCACTTCACTCTCCTCAAATGAATAATCATATGTTCACCAACTCTAGTACTAGTGCACCCAATTTCAAAAAAAAAGAAGTACTAAAATTAAACACACTTATTAAACCCAACTCAGTAATAGTAGGTGACTTCAATAACTCACTTTCTATAATAGAGAAATAATTTAGACAAAGAATAAAAGAGAAACATCTGAAATAAAGGATATAAAGAATCAAAAGGCTCTAAGAGACACCTGTAATATATTTCACCAAGCATGAAAGAATACATATTCTATTCAACAACCTATGGACGTTTCTCTAAAATAGAACATGTAATTCAGGCTTGTTCAGGTTTGATTTCCATTGCTGTGATAAAAGCATGGACCAAAAGCAAGTTAGGGAAGCAAGGAATTATTTCATCTGGCACTTTAAAGTGAAAGTTTATAACTGAGGGAAATCAAGGCAGGAACTTAATCAGGGCAGGTATCTGGAGGCAGGAGCTGAGGCAGAGATCATGGATGAGGTTGCTTACTGGCTTCTTCCTCTGGCCTGTGCTGAGCCTGTTTTCTTTTACAACTCAAGGTCACTTGCCCAGGAGTGGTGACACCCACCTTGGGCTAGACCCTCCCACATTAGCCTCACATGTATGCCCACAGACCAAGCTGATAAAGGAAATTCCCCAACTGAGGAATCTTCTTTCCAGGTAAATCAAGTTGACAACTGAAGCTATCCAACTCAGGCACAAAATAAACCTCAACAAATACAAAAAATTGAAACAATTCCATATATCCTTCTGACCACAAAGCAATAAAAAATAAAATCAACATCAAAAGAAGCTCTAAAAACTACAAGAACTCATGGAGATAAATAGGTCAAAGAAAATAATCAAGAAAAAATTCCTAGAATTAAATGAAAATGAAAAGAGCTCACAACAAAACTTCTGAGAAACATTAAAAACAGTCTTAATAGGAATGTTTATAGTTTTAAACACCTACATTAAAATCAGAAAATGCACAAATAAATGATTTAATGATACAACTCACGAATTTGGAAAAACATATCCAGAACACTATAAGGGAATACTTTAAAATCCTATATTCTATTACATAGAAAGCTTAAAAGAAATGGATGGATATCTAAAATCATGGGAATCACCAAAGTTAAACTAAGAAGAGATCAACAGTTTAAACAGAACCATAACATATAAGGAAATTGAAAAAGTAATACAAAAACTCCCCACTAAAAAAAATTCACGCCCAGATGGATTTGCAGCAGAGTTCTACCAGACATTTAAAGAAGACTTCCAACCAATACTACGTAAGTTATTCAAAACGATAGAAAGAGAGTGAGAACTCCAAGATTCCTTTTATGGAGCCAACATCATTCTAACATCAAAACCAGGTAAAGACATAACCAAAAAAGAAAACTGTAGACCCATATCCTTAATGAACATAGATGAAAAATATTCTCAACAAAATACTTGCAAACTGCGTACACATGTACATAAGAAAGATCATTCACCATGATTAAGTAGGCTTTATTCCAGAGATGCAGGGATGGTTCAATATACACAAGTCAATATATGTCATAAATTATATAAATGGACTATCTCCATTCTTTTCCAATATAGTCCTTGAAACTCTTGCTAGAACAATAAGACAGAAGGAAACTAAAGGAGTACTAATTGGAAACAAGGAGGTCAAATTTTCCCTTTTTGCAGATGATATGATACTATACCTAAGAGATCCCAACAATTCCACCAGAAATCTCCAGAACTGGTCAAAACTCAGTCACGTAGCAGGCCGTAAAATTAATCTACAAAAATCATTAGCCTTTCTATATACTAATAACAAGTAATAGGAGAAGAATACAGGGAAAGACTCCCATTCACAATAACCTCAAAAAATTCTTGGAATAAACCTGACCAAAGACATCATAGATGTCTACAATGAAAATTATAAATCTTTAAAGAAAGAGACAGAGGAAGACAACAGAAGATGGAAGGACCTTCCATGCTCATGGATTGGAAGAATTAATATTGTGAAAATGACTACCCTATCAAAAGCAATATATAGATTCAATGCAATTCCAATAAAAATCCCCATGACGTACTTCACAGAATTAGAAAAAAAAAAAAAACTTTAAATTCATATGGAAGCAAAAAGAACCCAGATAGCCAAAGCAACTCTGAGCACTAAGAGCAATGTTGGGGGGATTACTATACCAGATGTCAAGTACAGAAGTATAGTCAGAAAGACAGCATAGTACTGGCACAAAAATAGATGCATAGATCAATGGAACATCACTGAGTACATGCAAGTTCTGCCACATGATATTTGCCAAAGGTATCAAGAACACACAATGAAGGAAAGGCAGCATCTTCAACAAATAATGCTGGCAAAACTGGATCTCCACCTGTAGAAGAATAAAATTAGATCCTTATCTTTCACCTTGCACAAAAGACAAGTCCAAATGGATCAAATGCTCAAAGTGAAAACTGGACACTCTGAAGCTATTAGAAGAAAATGTAGGCAATAGCCTAGATGTAGGTGTAGAAAAGGACTTTCTAAATTAGACCCCAGTTGCTCAGGAATTAAGGTCAACAACAAATGGAGCCTCATAAAACTGCAAGCAAAGAAACAATCAAGAAAGTGAAGAGAAAACTCACATAGTGGGAAAAAAATACTTCAGCAGTGACACATCTGACAGAAGTTTTGCATCTGGAATATATAAAGAACTCAAAAAACAAAGAAACAAGAAAGCAAATGATCCAAATAAAAGATGGGCTCAAGATCTAAATAGAGAGTTCTCAAAAGAAGAAATAAAGATGGCCAAGGAACATCTTAAAAAGTGTTCAACATTGTTAGTAATTATGGAAATGCACATTCTAACCATGTTAAGATTTCATCTTACCCTGTCAGACTAGCTAAGTTGAAGAAAGAAATGTTGCCAAATGGTGGCAACGATGTGGAGAAAGGGGAATGCTTATTCACTGCTGGTGGAATTGAAAGCTCATGCAACCCCTATGGAAAGCAGTGTGGACAACTCTTAAAAAACTAAAAAATCTTAAAAAACTAAAAAATTATGGTTATGCCATTCCTTGGCATATACTCAAAAGACTCATCGTATTGAAGAGATACTTGTAAAACAATGTTTATGGCTGCTTTTTTCACAATAGCTAAGAGATAGAAGCAACCTAAGTGCTCCCCAACTGATGAGTGGTTAATGAAAATGTGGTACATTTAAACAGCGGAGTTCTGCTTAGCAGTAAAGAAAGGTGAAATAATGAAATTTGCAGGAAAATTGATGGATCTAGAATCTGTTATACTAAGTGAAGTAACACAGACTCAGAAAAACAAAAGATGTATGTTCTTCCTCATTTGTGGATTCTAGCACCAAATCCTTATAAGTGAGTGCGTATCCTGATGTAACTGCAGGAACCAGGAAAATGGAAGGGAACCAAGGAGGTAAAGGGAAAGAAGGAACCCGAGAGAGAATAGTAGGAGAACAGTGTTACTAAGGGATAAATATGTATAAAAGATGGTAGATACAGGTGAAGGGGAGAAGGAAGTTTATATAAAGAACTATGGGAAGAAAGGGGAAGAAGGAGCTCAGTAGAGGTGGGACCATAGCATACACAAAATAGTAAAGGCAAAATGGGGAAGATGGGGACAATTTAAATGGGGAGGGTGGAGAAGGGGGATGAGACAAGAAGAAAAAGAAGCTAGATAAATAGTCCCTAACTAGTAAATTAAAAAAAAGAGGGAATTGTATTAGTTCAGAAACCTACTAAATACTTACACATACAATATCCCTACATGAGACCATAAGTATAGCTGAAGCTATATAGCAAGAAACGGTGCCAGACAGGAGAAACCTTCCTTTGAGTTACTGGCTAGGGTAATCCCAGAAACTCCCAAAATTACACAGGCTATTGCTACAGTCCTTGATTGCCTCCCAGAACTTTATGGTAAAACACTATTGCTGAAGATGGGACATACTTTGGACACAGCATCTGGAGTAATGGAGCTGGAGCTGACCTGGAAGCCACCTCCCCTGAGGCTAGCTATCATCACTTTGGAGAGCACTATGCTGGTAAGGGAAAACATCAAACAATGGTCCAACCCTACCTTCAAGACCTGAAAACCACATTAATGAACAGCACAGCAAAGGACATTGGTGCAGTAGTGGCACTTTCATCTTGGTGATAATCAACATCTGCCTAATTGGACTTAAAGCCTACTCAAAGGGAGGAAACTCATGTCTAGTACTGTAAACTTAGCCAAATACACATAGCTGGTGAGGTCATAGGATTTAGAGAAAACCCCAAGACTCTCATATCCTGAGACAAATGTAAATTTTTACTATATGCAAAATAGGGATCCCTAAATTTTACAGACAAGTATCCCAGTCACCACCCATGAAAGTAGCTTCTTTTTCAACATATAGAGATTAGTACAGAATTAACCATTGGTCACACACAGGGATTGTCTGTGAGTCATCCAAGCCTAAGTGGCACACTCAGGATGCAACCTCTACACATTGACTCACAGAACACAGAACAAAGGATGAAACCAACACTAATGCATCTTTCAATTCTCATCAATGAAGTCCCCTCATGCAACAAAGGGTCAGGAACACAAAAGACCCCAAATGGCCAAAATGCAGAGAATAAGATTTGTCAAAGTGTGGGTCCTTGAACAGGACTCCCATATTGAGGTCCACCCACCCAGGACTCATGGACCATTGGGGAATATGGGGCAGAAAGATTGTAAAATCCAGGGAGGTGGTGCATGGCCACACAGAAATAGTCCTACAGGTACCTGAAACCTTTCTCATGCAAACCTACAGCAATCGTTTCAGCATGCACAAGAACCATGCAAATTTAGGCATACAAAAACTCAGAACAGAGCTGTGGAAATGAATAGTAAGCCCCAACAGAGTGGAAGAAGCATTGGCTGTTGAATCCTGCTGGCTGAGGAAGAGCAATCTTCATGAAGGGAGAGCCTCTAGATAGCCTGACTAAACCTCTGTGGGTGAACTTGCACTGAGGGACATCTCAGGACATTAACTTTACATAATAGGCCTTAATAGAAATGACAAAATGTATGAACTCAAGTGCAGAGGCTATGGGAGAATGCCAAAGCCGAAGGGGGCAGGGTGTGGGTGCAAAGATGATTTTATGCATAAAATACACAAAAATTCAATTTAAAAATTTATACAAAAAAATAGAGTTTGGAAAAAACAAGAAGAAAACAAACACAAACACCTAGCAGATGAGAAGAAATAATAAAAATCAGCACAGTCAATGAAATAGAAACAATACAGCATTACAGAGAATCAGTAAATCTAAGAGCTGATTCTTTGAAAAGATAAGATACATAAACACTCAACCCAACTAACCAAAAGAAAGAATGAGAAAACTCAAATAAAAAAAACAGAGATTAAAAAAGGAAACATTGTAACACACATAAAGTAATCCTGAACATTACAAGAGATTATTTTAAAAATTTACATACTTCTTTAAATTGAAAATTCTGAAAGAAGTGGATGAATTTCTAGATTCAATGGAATCACTGAAGTTAAAGCAAGAAGAGGTCTATAGAGCAAATCAGCCCCTGACAAATAGAAGCTCAAAATAGTAATTCAAAATCTCTTTCTCTAAAAATAAAAATTAAAAAATAAATAAATAAATAAAAAACAGGCCCAAATAGATTCCCAGCAGACACAGATTCCAGATTTGATGCAACCCCAAACTAAATCCCAATGTTATTCTTCACAGAAATATAAAAGAAATCCCAAAACTGATATGGAAACACAAAAGACTCTTAAGTGACCTAAGCAATCGTGACCATAAGCAACTATCCTGGAATGTTACCATACCAGATTTCAAAGAGTATTTCAAAACCATAGCAATTAAAGTAGTGCGGTACTGGCACAAAAACAGCTTTGTAGATCAATGGAATAAAATGGAAGATTCAAACATGACTACACATAGTTACAGCCACTTGATATTTTATAAAGACACCAAACATATGCACTCGAGAAAAGACAGCATCATCAACAGATAGTGCTGGGAAAACTTGATCCCTACATGTAGAAGAATGAAATTAGACCCATGCACAAAAATCAACTCCAAGTGGATCAAAGATCTCAATATGAAGTCTAAAATACTGAAATTGTTAGAAGAAAGCAAGCAATTCCTTATATGATACAGGTGTTGGAAAGAACCTTATAATTGGAATCCATATGCTCAGGAATTAAGACAAACAATTGATGAACAGGACCTCATTAAACTAAAAGGCTTCCATACAGCATAGTAAACAACCAACCAGGTGAAGAGGAAGTATACAATGTGGGAGAGAATTTTGCACCTGTACATCTAATAGAGGATTAATTTCCAGAATATACAAAGAACTCAGAAAACAAAGAAACAAGAAAACAAATTAGAAGCACGGCTGTAGATTTTAGCAGAACATTCTACAAAGAAGTAAAAATGGTTGAAATACCTAATATATGCATGAGGACATGTGCATAACTGAAGGCTATATAACAAAAATCACAGAGTTGTTGGTCAGAGTAGTCCAAGAGACACCCAAAATAATATAGGCTATTTCCACAGCCCTTGATTTTCTGCCAAACTTGAAGACACTATTGTTGAAGATTACCTACTCTGGACATGGGATTTGGATCAATGGACCTGAAACTGACCTAGAAACTTCATCTGGAAGACTAGCTCTTTACTATCTGTAAAACCTATAAACTACAACAGTGATTCACCAGCCAATTATTGCTCTCTTGGAGCAATAGTACCATTTATCTTACGGATATTCAATAGCAATCTAGTTGGATTTAAGGCCCACTCGATGGGAGAGAATCTCTGCAGGATCCTGTAAACATTCCCAAGTGCATGTAGTTAGGGAGGTCATAGACTCTAGAAGAAAAACCTGCCACTTTCTTAAGCCAAGCAATATCTTGCTATATTGCATATATATCTCCTTATATTCACAGACAAGTGTAGCTCTTATCACTATCAAAGAACTAAAAAATGGAAGAAATTACAAAGTTCCTCAACTGGTCAAATGCAGAGAATAAATGACTGTGAGGTGTCCACTACTAAGTGATAAATCTACAATGCAACGTCTACACTTAAGGTTCAGGGGACATCACAGAAGATGGGCCATAAGGAATGTAAGAGTCAGAGGAACAAGATACCTGCTGCTAGCTAAAATATTCTAGGCAGGATAGGGAAGGTGCACCAATGAAATCTGCACATGGTATGGCAGTATGGTAGCCTAACAAGACCTGCGTGCATAATGACTAGAAACCCTATAGATTATCTAATCCCAAAAGGACAGCTCAGGTATGTATGAGCACCACTAAATGGAAATGGAATCAATGTATTATATATATGCATGTGTATATTTATAAATGTATGAATATATATAATGACAATAATCAAAGAAGAGGGCAAGAAATTGTGAAAGAGGGGGGATGTGGGAGGAGTTGGAGGTGTAATGACTAGAGCAACTCTATTTTGTACAAAGAAGCCACCTTACACTTTAAAAATCAGAGAAACAGCTAGCTCAAGGTCTGAACTTAGTTGCTTTCCCTCAGAAGTTTGTTTTCCTTTTAGAAATAGCAGCCCACAAAAAGGAATATGGCCACCTAGTCATTGCAGCCATGCTTCTTGCCCACCCAAGGGAAAATAACCTAAACAATATTGTATCTTTCTTGGTAATATGCTGAAATAATAATAATTAGAAAGATCCTTACTGTCAAGGTCTCTATATGTCTGTTAAGAAAATAACTAACAATTGCTTGTTTTGGCTTCTGTAAACTTGCTTATTGCTACATTTAAGGGCCAGTGTGACCTCCCCACTGTCCTCACAACTGTCAGTACCAAAGGAATGAAGTAACCTGTGGTTTTTGCCTTTTTTATTGAGATTTTAAAATTTCATACAATATTTCCCACTCACATCCAGACCCCCTAACCCAACCATGCCTCCGCCACACACCAAACCTTATGCACTCTGTGATACATGCTGAATCCTATTTATTCAGGCATTTGTACCCAAATGTCTTTCACCGCAAATGCATCCACTGGAGTCTAATCAATCCAACCAGTGGTTATACACAAGTCATGCTCACCCTCAACCCAGCAGCAACTAGTCTCAAATAGTTATTGACCTAGTGCTGACCCACCACCTATTTCTCACCACCCCTTTGGGCCCTTGTTTGACTGAGCTGACTTGGGTCCTGTGTTGGATGCCACTGCTACTGCAGGCACACATGAGCAAGCCTTCATTGACCAAGAAACCTCCACCTCATTCTTGCATGAACCAGCTCTGGCTTTTACAATCTTTTCGCCTCCTCTTCTGCAGCGGGCCCTGAGCCATAGGTGGGTGAGTTTCCATATAGGAGTCCCATTGTACACTCTAGTCTCTTACTCTCCAAAACTTTGCCAGTTGAGGCCTTCTGTGTGTAACACACTCTAATGTACATGGAAGCCTCACTGTTGAGAGTTGAGGAGTGCATTACCTTCTCCCTACCCCTTATCCCATTATGTTCCCTGCACCTTGGTTGTAGAGATTTGACTGCAGAGGTGTCATCTAGTACTGGGCATTCCCCAGGTGAGTGTTCTTTATTCCTGATCAGATGTGCAACTCTGAAGTAAAAGATTCCCTTCCCCGCCCACCTTCACTGCAGTCTCCCTTATCTGGTCTCTGGAGACTGTCAGCTGCAGCTCTAATAAAATTTGGCTAATTAATATCTGAGTCGGGTCTAGTGGTTTTCCTGATGATCTCAACAGATCATAACAAAGGGTTACAAGGAGGTTTGGAAACAATGCCAATAAATATTCATAGTGAAATTTTCAAAAAATATTTAAAAATTAATTAAAAATAAGTGATCATTCATACACAGACTCATCACCATATCCAGTGCTCCATAGAATGTAATAATTCACATACAGATTCAGTATCATATCCAGTACTTTATGAAAAAAATTATTAGTCCCACGTTTAACAAATAAAATCATTAGCATACTTAAATGACAGAACATTTTCACTATCACAGCAAGTTCCCTGAGCCCATTTCCTACCAATCTTGTGCCTAATCCTGATCTCACATAACCAGTAACCTAATTCTCTTATAAAAAAGAGATTATCATTATTTTAGATGTTCAAAAAGTAAATTTAAGTATAAATTCTTTTATTTGTGTCTTTGTTCATCACGCTGCTTTTTTTATATTCAGCTATATTGTTGCAAATATCAGTAGTTGGTTTCTTACTCTCATTACTATTTCCATTACAAGGATATAAAATTATTTAACTTTTCACTTACCTATTTCATTAAATATTTGGTTCATTCTAAAAGATTTGCTATTAAAATCAAAGCCATATTAATGTCCTCCTTTTAGTGTTGAGAATTGAATGCTGGGGTTTTTGCATGCTAAGAAAGTGTTTCACCACTGAGTTAGCTACAAACCCCATATGAATACTTTAAAGCAAATTTTATGTGCACACATATTTTCATTTCTCTTGGTGCCTTAGTTTCTTTTCTTATTGCTCTGATAAAATACTACAACAAAAGAACTTAAGGAACAAAAGGTTTCTTTTTTATCGTAGTTCAGGGTATGGTGCATCATGGCAGGGAAATCAAGGTATCAGAAGCTTGAAACATCTTTAGCCATCAGGAAAATGCAAATTAAAGCAACAATGAGATGTCATCATAGCACAATCAGAATGGCTAGACCCCAAAAGCAAATGATGACAAATGCTGTTGAGGATGTGAGAAAAGAGAAACACTTATTCACTGATGGTGGAAATACAAAGTACTGTAGATACTATGGAAATTAGTGTGGCAGTTTCCCCCAAAGCTAAAACCAGATCTACAACATGATCCAGCACTCTTTTAAATATACCCCAAAGACTTCATATTTTACTACAGAGGTTTTATCCATGTTCATTACTACTCTATTCACAATAGCCAGGAAATGAAAACAACTTAGATGACCACCAACTGATGAATGGAAATGAAAACATGGTACATTTATACAATGGAATATTATTCAGCTGTTGAAAACTGAAATTATAAAATTCACAGATAAATGAATGGAACTGGAAATAATCATTCTGAGTGAGGAAACCCAGGACAAGAAAGATAAACATGTGAATGGTAACTTTGAATCTTTAGGTATAAGACAGAACTCATACCTGACACTGTTATCAGGGCCAAGAACCTAGCCAAGTCACTGGCCATAGGGGAGAACCTACTGATATTATTCTGCTAAATGGACACAGAGGCATTATTAAACCAACTTCTAATGACTTTTACCCATAGATTAATGCATCTCTCCACTCTCATCAGAGAAGCTTTGAAAAAAAAAAGCTGACGCTGATTTACACAAAGTAAAGTGGTCAATATGCAGATAGTAAGAGACTGTGGAGTGCTTGGCACTAAATGGGGCACCTATGTCACATTCTCTCCTCCCAAGGCTCAGGTACCGTTGTGGAAGAGGGGGGAAGAAAGATTGTAACATGTAAGAACCAGAGATAACAGGGAAGTTGCACATATCACCCAAAGCACTTCTGAGTGCATCCATAAGGTTTGTGCAAGCCCAAGTCAGGAAAAAACCCAGTATGGATGAGGAAGGTAGGAAAGAAACCCTAGCCCTAGCCAAGGAGCTACTTGTAATTGATAGATGCTGGAAGAAGGAAAGCCAGTTTTCTTTAAAGATAAGATACTGGGTATGTTGATCATGTTCCTGGGAATTAACTCATAACCTAAAGCATTTGGGAAATATAAATTAGACGACATTCCTTTAAAAAATAATAGAGGTCATGAAATGAGTGAGTAGTGGGATGGAAGTGAAGATGAGGGAGGGGGCCTGAATGTGATCAAAATATATTGTATACAATTCTCAAAGAATTGACAATAATATTATTTTAATAAAAAAGAAACAAATGCTATATTTTTACTCAGTTTTCTTTCTTCATTTACATAGCTCAGGATTTCAGCCAAAAAATGGAGCCAATCATTCACCATGATCAAATAGGCTTTATCCAAGAGATGCAGGGATGGTTCAATATACACAAGTCAATAAATGTCATTAATCTTATAAATGGACCCAAAGACAAAAACCACATTGTTATCGAAATAGATGCAGAAAAGGCTTTTGACAAAATTCAGCATGGATTTATGTTCAAAGTCCTAGACAGAATTGGACTGGAGAGAAAAAATACCTCAACATAATTAAAGCTATATACAGCGAATCCACAGCCAACATCATTCTAAATGGAGAAAAATTGGAAGCATTCTCATTAAAATCAGGAGCCAGACAAGGATGCCCACTGTCTCCACTATTTTTCAACATAGTGCTTGGAACTCTTGCTAGAACAATAAGATAGGAGAAGGAAATTAAAGGAGTACTAACTGGAAAAGAAGAGGTCAAACCATCACTTTTTGAAGATGATATGATACTATACCTAAGAGATCCCAAAAGTTCAACCAGAAAACTCCTAGAATTGATGGACA
>NW_008359324.1:1193782-1196343 GCF_000622305.1 Nannospalax galili
AAATCTGATGAAAGACACCAAAGATCTCTACAATGAAAATTTTAAATCATTAAAGAAATTGAGGAAGATACCAGAAGATGGAAGGACCTCCCATGCTCGTGGATTGGAAGAATTAATATAGTGAAAATGACCATCCTACCAAAAGAAATACACAGATTCAGTGCAATCCCAATCAAAATCCCCATGAAATACTTCACAGAATTAGAAAAATCCATCCTTAAACTCATATGGAGGCACAAAAGACCCCGATAGCCAAAGCAACCCTGAGCACAAAGAGCAACACTGGGGGATTACTATACCAGATCTCAAAGTATACTACAGGGCCATAGTCATAAAAATTGCATGGTACTGGCACAAAAACAGACACACTGATCAATGGAACATCACTGACGATCTAAACCTGAGTACATACAATTTCAGCCACCTAGTACTTGACAAGGTGCCAAGAACACACAATGGAGAAAAGACAGCATCTTCAACAAATGGTGCTGGCAAAATTGGATCTCCACCTGTAGAAGAATGAAACTAGATCCTTACCTTTCACCTTGAACAAAAGTAAACTACAAATGGACCAAAGACCTCAATGTGAAACTGGAAACCCTGAAATTATTAGAAGAAAATATTGGCAGTAACTTACAGGATATAGGTGTAGGAAAGGATTTTCTAAATCAGACAGAAGTTGCTCAGGAATTAAGGTCAGCAATCAATAAGTGGGACCTCATTCAACTAAAAATCTCTGTACAGCAAAAGAAACAATGAAAAAAGTGAAGAGAAAACCCACAGAATGGGAAAAAATTTTTCAACAGTGACACATCTGACAGAGGTTTAACACCCAGAATATATAAAGAACTCAACAAAAAATCGGCCAGGTGTGGCGGCAAATGCCTTTAATCCCAGCACTTGGGAGGCAGAAGCAGGTGGGTCTCTGTGAGTTCAAGGCCAGCCTTGTCTACATAGTGAGTCCCAGGCCAGCTGGGGCTACAGGGAGACCATGTCTCAAAAAAGACCAAAGAAAAAAACAAACAAAAAAAACAAAAACAAAAAAAGAATCAAGAAACCAAACGACCCAATTAAAAGATGGGCTAAAGATCTAAACAGAGAGTTCTCAAACAAAGAAATAAAGATGGCTAAGAAACATCTCAAAAACTGTTGAACATCCTCAGTAATTAGGGAAATGCAAATTAAAACCACCATAAGGTATCATCTTACTCCAATCAGACTGTCTAGGATCAAGAGAACAAATGATATCAAATGCTGGTGAGGATGTGGAGAAAAGGGAATACTCATTCACTGCTGGTGGGATTGCAAAACTCATGCAACCTCTTTGGAAAGCATTATGTAGAACTCTTCAAAAACCACTCCTTGGCATATACCCAAATGACTCATCCTATTGTAGAGACACTTGAACAACTCATGTTTGTTGCTGCTCTTTTCAAAATAGCTAACAAGCAAACTAAGCACCCCTCAACTGACAAGTGATTAACAAAATGTGGTTTATTTATACAATAGCATTCTATTCAGCAGTAAAGGAAGATGATATAATGAAATTTGCAGATAAATGGGTGGGTCTAGAAATGGTTATACTAAGTGAAGTAACACAGACTCAGAAAACAAATGATGTATGTTCTCCCTCATAT
The DNA here is from genome assembly GCF_000622305.1 of Nannospalax galili. Lineage (NCBI taxonomy): Eukaryota > Metazoa > Chordata > Mammalia > Rodentia > Spalacidae > Nannospalax > Nannospalax galili. The sequence continues at coordinate 1,195,420 of NW_008359324.1, forward strand.
ATGGGTTCTAGCACCAAATCCTTTTAAATTTCAGTTCCTTTTAATAAGATGATGCTGTACAGCAGTCTCTTCTGCATGAAATAACTACCATCATCACGACTTCAGCTAACCCTGATCACCAAACATCATCACAATTGGGCTTGTGGTTGTGCTCATTCATTAAAGAAGCACCAAGCAGTGTCACTGGACCCTTACTAGAGTGTCCAGCTACTATTCGAGCCAACTGTGTGTAATTTGACCCTAATCACAAATGGTCTCCTGGATTTGGGGAGTGCTAAAGTATACAATCTGTGGAAGGCTGGGAAGAGAAGGTATGACCTATGTTGGGTAAATGTTATCCAGTTTTCATACCTGCAGGTCATACATACACCTAGGCAACCCCTCAGTTATCTCAAAGCCTTTGAGAGGGAACTATCAGTGATTATAACTACTCCAACATCTATCAAAATATCTGAAAACAAATCCTGAAATCATCACTCTAGAGTCCAGCCTTGAAAAACAAAAGGAAAATGAGGAAGAACCCAATAGAGGGATGCTTTTGGAAGCCCTTGTCAGTAAACATCAATGGACTCTCATATGAACATTTGAAAATTTCCCTGTTCTGACTTTTTTCTAGTTCCCTGTCTAGAACTTGTAATGCTAATTACTCTTGCCTTTACTTCTCATTCATATCTCCTATTCAGGATTCAAGGGCTTTCTTTTCCCCTTAGAGACAAGAGTTATGCACTTTGGGAGTCTTTTAGATAGACCCACTGAAGGGGTACTCCAATTACCTCGCCCTGTGTCCCTGTTCAGCATGGAAGAAGCCCGAGCAGTCTGCACCCCTATTCCCTACTGACAATTTGGGTAACCCCTTCAAAGGATGGCATGATAAAAAATAAGAGGTAGGAATTGGCTAGGCAGTTAGGGTAAAAAGACCCCAAA
>NW_008359324.1:1196514-1224432 GCF_000622305.1 Nannospalax galili
TAAAAAAATAATAAATCAAAGAAGGAGTACACAAAGTTATCAGAAAAAAAGTGATGCGGAGATATGGGAAAAGTTGGAGGGGAGGGAGTGGTATGAATTTGATCAAAACACCTTATATGCATGTATGAAATTCTCAATAAATTATTTATTTTTAAAAAAAGAAAGGAGAAAGTGAATGAAAGCAAGAAAGCAGCATGGGTTCATGTCTCCCTCTGCTCTTAACTGTGGATGTGAGGCTTGTGTTCATGCCTGACTTTTCTCCAGTAATAGACTGTAGCTTGAACCTGTAAGTCCAATAAACCCCTCCCTCTCCTAAGTTGCTTTTAGTCAGGGTGTTTTATAAAAAGAGCATAAATGAAACTAGGATAGTGACCTGTGAGGCAGAGAAGCCTGTGCACAAGTGAAGACCTCCTAGCCTTACCATTCCAGGATTCTTGGGGTCCATTGTGAGGGGATCGAAGTGGAGCAAGTGAAGTTAAAGAGGCTGGATTGTGCTAATTACTAAAGGTCTTGTGGGTTCTTGGGTTCTGATGAGGCAGGAGTTAGCTCCTCATAGGCAGTAAATTCAAGGGCCTATGGTAAAATACAGGCTGGTCATGCAACCAGGGAACAAAGGGAACATAGTTTAATTAACAGCCGAGAAGACAATCCAGAGTTGATGACCAGCAACATCTGCCAATGTCAGTGACCAGCAACCCCAGAAAGGTTGGAGCCAGCAGAATGAGCTAATGTCAGCTGCTAACATTAAAAAAAAAAAATGAACAGGAGTGGGGGCTTCAATGAATGACCACTCCCCTAAATGGGTTAATAGTATGTGATCATCTCTTTTGGGAGGCGGGAGAGGGCATGCACAACATGAGCCCCTCCTTGGCTTGGCACAAGATATGCCCAGAGAATTAATAAATTTCAATAGAAATTACCATAATACCTGGCTCCCCAGCAGTATCCCTGCCTTGGGACTCTTCCTACCCTTGGGAGTCCTTCTCATTTTTCTTTAATAAATCTGGTGTTGCTCTGCCCACTCCTGTGCCCATGTTCCATATTCCTCATTAAAATGAAAGGACTAACTTGAGGTCCACTAGCTTAGAATGTGACTTTGGTGATCATTGATCACCTGGCACCTTAGTTCCTTGGGTGAAGTCCATCTGGGCTGAGAGAGGCCCCATCACTCTCAAAGATCTATATCATTGCCAAGTGGAACCATCGATAGGTGACTGCCTTCATGTTTAGGAAAAGCCTCTTCCTTGTAATTCACTTTGATAAGGTTTGTGAAGTGGGGTTTCTCAGATGGAAATATTTATGTTTCACATTTTTTAAATAATCAAACTGCTTAAGCTTATATTAACTAAAAAAATCTTTTATTGATTATTTTTATTTTATGTGTTTGAATGTATTGTCTACATGTTTGTAAGTTCACTCATGTTATGCAATGCTCTTGGAGGTCTAAAGAGGGCATCAGATTCTCCTGGTACTGGAGTTATTGACAGTTGTTAGCCATCATGTGGGTGCTGAGAATTGAACCCAGGTCCTCTGCTAGAGCAGCCAGGCCTCTTAACTGCTGAGTCATGTCTCCAGCCCCCATGTTTTGTTTTTTAAATATATTTTGTGTATCCATTGGAATGGATATGTCTTCCCATTCAAATTTTATTCATTTTTATTGTTATGGTTTGCTTATTTGTTTTATGTGAGTCTTCCTGAAGTTTAGTGAAGGTTGCCTTCACTAGGAATGTGTTTCTTGCTGCTTTTTGAGGGAAGATGATTACAATTTTCTTCTGATGAATTAAAACAGAACTGGCATTGATTTGTAATATGAAAATCTTGTATGCTTTACTTCTATCCTTGATAAAATTCAGAAACTATGGCATGGAGTACTGGTTGTAGAAAATATAGTTTGTACATTTTTATAGCTAAGGATATCAATATTTGAGTAGTGAAATGCAAAGGAATGGTGGAAAGGGAGAAGAATAAGAAGAAATTTATATGTGTTGCAAATTTATGAAGTAATAAAGAGATTATTGAAGATGTAAAAGTATAGAAGTTTCTTTTCTTGATGTAGAAAAGAAACAGAACCATAGCAGTCTTTTTTGGTGTGACAAAAGTTAAAACACTGTAGCTTAACAACTAAGGTACAAACTGTAAATAGTAATAAAATAGAAAAACTAAGCAATGACCACATTAAAAACTGAAAGAGCCAATATATGAAATAGAAGCTACCCTTAGTATTTCTTCCTTACTATGGTAATAGAGTTTCTTACCTTGTATTTTCATTTCACCATTCTCTACAGATGATTAGGTAGGATGTCTGCAAGTCTTGGTAATACAGATAAGTCAAGTCAACATGCCCTTTCAGATGAGGATTTATATGAGTATAGACTACTTGGTGCTAGAATTCCCAGGCCTATATCCCTTGGCTCCACCCCAAGCAAGATGAAATCTTGTCCATAGGGAATTAAGGATTGAATTTTCAACAGGCAGGGTTGTTTGTGATTCTGATTCTGAAGGAATATGGTAGGACCATCCACCTGTGTGCATTCATGTGTTTTAGAGTACTTTTAAAAAGACTTTCAGTGTAGGTCTTCCCCACCTCCAGCAACATTGGGACAGAGGAGAGGTTTTTGTTTTTTTTTTTTATTTAGGTGGCTGACTTGGATTTGGCATTTCTGTCATGCTTCGGCAATGCAATCTCATGTTTACATAACAGTTTTCGTATGCTTACACAGTTCCAGTTTATGCTGTGTTTGCTCATCTACAGCCTCGATCTTGTTTCTATGAATCTCCTGGTTCCAGTCCTGTGGTTACAGTAATATCAGTCACCATTGTGACTGGGACTGCTGGCACCTGATGTCTGTTCATGGAAAATGTTCAGTGCCAAATATAGCAAATCAGAGAATTGGCAGAAGCATTCATCCTAGCTCAGTGATACTGCAGGCTTAGTCTTTCTCTTCATATTTGTATTTATCTTCCTACACAAATGTAGCTACTAATCTACCATCCTACCTCAAACTCATCACCTTTTCTTAGAATGAAAACAGTTTATCTTAATGTCCCATGCCTGAATTTTTCTTAGTTTTTGACTTACTGCACTAGCTGCAATCTCCATTACAGTGTGAAATAGAAACAGAATGAACAAATATCCTCTTTTGTTTCTGGCTTCAGGGAAAAATTATTAATCTTTAACTATTGAGTTTTATTTTAACTCTGTACATACCAGTTATCACATTTTTGGGGAGCTCTCTTTTATTGTTAGTTTTTTGAAAGTGTTATGATGTATATAAAATTATGTGAAAGATTTTTTTCACATCTATAATGTTATTTTCCTATGTTGTTTTAAATTTGGAACCAACCTCACATTTCTGAGGAAAAATTTAGCTTTTACAGTGTAATATAATTTTTAGATATTGTTGGATTTGGTTTTGGTAGAAATAAAATCTGAGGTGCAAGGACCTCATTAATACTACACAAAGAACATCTGAACAAAGTAAACAGAAGTTGGTAGAGCAGATTTTGCTTTTTCAAAAGAGTGCATTCCATGGTCAATCAGATCCAACAAGCACATGATACCCAGAAACCTGATAGGCTTTTACCCCTAAAGCAAGAGTATTATGTCTTTTCCCCCATTGACTGCACAGTCTTTCCCACTTGACTAGTTTAAAAGAATAGGTGCAAAGGGAAGTAAAGAGCTCCACTGACCGAGGTCATAAGGTTCAGGAATGTATCAGGACTTTTCCTTAAACAAAAGTCTTACAGGGTGTCATGGTATAAAAAGATTAGAATTCATTGTCATAAACTAATTCCCAAGTTTTACAAGGTTTTAAAGAAAAGACTAATATTTAATGTTTCTAACAGTTTGATGATATTTTGCCCAAATATTGTGTGTCTAACTTGTCTGATCTCATTTTGGTATTAGAGAAATGTTGTTATACAGTGAGTTGGAAAGTTTTCTCACATTTTTTTTTACTTTGTGAAAGAGTTTGTTGCTGTTTTAGTATTACCTAATCATTTAACAATTCATACAGCTCAGTTTAAACCATCTTGATGTGGGAGTTTGCTTTATGTAACTATGAACTGCAAAACTGTGATAGATATGATGCTACTCAGATGTTTGATTTTTTTTCTTGACTGAATTATTTTTGTCTTTCGAGTATTTTTTTAAATTTGGTCTGTTACCACATTTATAGGTATAAATGAGGTTGACTTGCACAAGAACCACATACACGTACACAGTGTGTGCATAAAGAGCTCCAGATGATTTCAATAAACAAGAAATTACTAGTTGTTTGTCCTAATAAGATTTAATGTAGAACAAAAAGTGAGACAAAGTAAATTTATTATTATGATAAGCCAGAGAAAATATTTAAGAATCATGAGTAACTAAGTGCCAAATAACATAGATTCAAAATATAAAACATGCAATGAGATACAGGCAAAACTGCTTGAGTAATATGAGATCTTATTTCAATAACATAAGAAATTTACAGGAAGAAAAATATGTAGAAAGATATTGTATTCGTTACTTTACTCATTGATGTGACCAAATACTTAACAAGAAGCATTTTGAGGAGGGAGTGTTTATTTTGACTCATAATGTAAGAAGGGACATGATCCATCATGAAAGGGAAGACAGGGTTGTAAGAGCATGTAGCTCACATTGCATCTACAGTCAGGAAAGCAGAGAAAGCAGAAAGTGGGGCTGACCTATCAAACTTCAATGCTTCCCCCAGGGACTCAGTTCCAACAAGATTCCACCTCCTCAGTGTTACATTACAAGATTGTCAGGCATGGACAAAGGGGTCAAACACATAAGCTTATGGGGAATATCTCATACTCAAACCAAAAACAGTATACAAGATGAAATAATATTGTTAGATATATTTAAGTATGGATATGAATATATGTTAGTAGTAAACTAGTCAAAGAAAACAGAGCCTAAACTCATTTAAAAATGTTTTAGATCAGAAAAATCAATTAAATATTAAATATTAGCAGAAAAAATTGAGAAAATAGGGAAAAATATTAAAAAGTTGAAAACCAAATCTGTACTAAACATATGAAGAGCAATTTCAGTAAAAACAATAATATCCACAACAAAAAGACAACAAAATAGATAACATATTGTCTGATTCAGTGAACTAGAAAAGGGAAATACCAATCCATTGGGGGGGAAATTAGGAAATTGTAAGCTATTATAAAAAATGAGACTATATGTGAAAATAATAGAAGAGGACTAGATAGATAGATCACAGGTTGAGTGCTCTTCCAGAAGATCTGAATGATTTCAGTTCCCAGCACTTACATCAGAAGCCTCAACTGCCTGAAAATCCAGCTTCAAGGGGTACACACATGGTAGGCACACACCCAAACATTCAGTTACATACACATATTTTTTGTTTTATGGTCTTTTTGAGACAGGGTCCCCCTGTAGCCCAGTTGGCCTGCAACTAACTATGTAAACCAGGCTAGCCTTGATCACACAGAAATCTGCCTGCTTCTGCCTCCCAAGTGCTGAGAATACAGGTGTGTGCCACCACACCCAGACTATAATTTTTTTTAAAATATGAATCAGCTGCCAATGTTTACTCAGCTAAGATTGGGGTCTGCTGTTCACTTCCCCAGTACTATGCTGGGTTTTTGTCTGCCTGAGTTTTGATGGGACTTTGGTATGTTGACACCATTATCCTAGAATCATATGAGCAGGGTCCCAGGAGCTTGTAAGACTCTGTTTCCATGTGGTCCTGTACCTCCTCCCTGGCTCTTACAATCTTTCCACCCCCTCTTCTGTGATGGTCCCTGAGCCCTGGGTGGGTGAGGTTTAATATAGAAGTCCTGTCCATGGACCAGCAATCTGCAGACCCTTAATCTCTATATTTTGGCCATTTGTAACCTTTTGTGTTCTTGTCCCTCTCTTACATAACAGATCTTCATTAATGAGAATTGAGACATTCATTAGTGTCTTCTTCATTACCCCTGTTCTATGTTCTGTGTGCCTTAGATGTAGAGGTTGCATTGTAGATGTGTCACTTAGGCCTGGGCAGTTCATAGACAATGTCTGTGTGTGATGAGTTGTGGTACTTGCTAATAGTCTCCAACTGGTACCAAATAAGCTTCTGTGATGAGTGGTGACTGGGGTATTTGTAAATAAGGATTAGGTGCTAGGATCCACATATGAGGGCAACCACACATCATTTGTTTTTCTGAGTCTGTGTTACTTCACTTAGTATAACAGTTTCTAGTTCCATACATTTATCAGCAAATTTCATGATTTCATCTTTCTGTACTTCTGAGTAGCACTCCATTGTGTTAATGTACCACCTTTTCACTATCCACTCATCAGTTGAGGGACACTTAGGCTGCTTCCATCTCTTAGCTATTGTGAAAAGAGCAACAACAAAAATGGATATATAAGTATCTCTGCAATAGGATGAGTCCTTTGGGTATATGCTAAGGAGTGGCATAAATGGGTCAAATGGTAAGTTCATTTTTAGTTTTTAAAGAGTTCTCCACACTGCTTTCCACAAAAGGTTGCACGAGTTTGCAATCCCACCAGCAGTGTGCACATCCTCTCCAACATTTGGTATCATTTAATCTCTTGATCTTAGCCAGTCTGACTGGAGTAAGATGAAATTGTAAACTGGCTTTACTTTGCATTTCCCTAGTTACCAATAATTTTGAACATCTTTTAAGATGTGCTCTATAGTATTGTTTGAAATCTGGTATACTAATCCCTGGAGCATTGCCCTTTGTGCTCAGGGTGGCTTTGGCTATTTGGGGTCTTTTGTGCTTCCATATGAATTTTAGGATGATTTTTTTCTAATTCTGTGAAGAATGTCTTGGGGATTTTGATTGATATTGCATTGAACCTATAAATGGCTTTTGGTAGAATTGCCATTTTAACACTATCAGTTCTTCCAATCCATAAGCATGGGAGGTCCTTCCATCTTCTGGTGTCTTCCTCAATCTCTTTCTTTAAATATTTAAGTTTTCCATTGTAGATGTCTTTAATGTTTTCTGTCAGGTTATCCTGAGATACTTTTCTTTCCTTTTCTTTTATTGAGGTTATTGTGAATGTGAGGGCTTCCATGTGCTCTTTCTCCAACTTCTTGTTATTGGTATGTATAAAGGCAACTGATTTTTGTAGATTAATTAAAAAGTAAAAAAAAATTAATAGAAAAAAATGTCAATTTGAAAATAGTATTTTGTGTAATTAGTATAGACTAATAAAAATGTCCAATTTATGCAAAAATATAAATCAAATAAGTGAATGAATAAAATTTTTAAAGGTGAGAAAGGTGACTGGGGAGATGACTCAGCAAATAAGAGCATTCACTGCTCTTCCATAGGACCAGAGTTTGATTCCCAGCATCCAAGTCAAGTAGCTTATAATTGCTTGTAATTCCAGCTCCAGTGGAATCAGAGATGCCTGACATCAGTGGGTACCTGCATTCACATGCAGAAACCTATGTCCACATTATACATAATTTAAAATAATAAAAAATAACGAATGGTGTTCTGGAGAGATGGCTCAGTGGTTAGGAGCACTGGCTGCTTTTGCAGAGGATCCACATAGACTGACAATCATGTACAACTCCAGTTCCAGGGGATCTGATGGCTCTCTTCTGGCTTCTGCGAGCATTGCATGACACAGTTGCATGTACATACATGCAGGCAAAACACTCATACACATAAAATAAAAATTAATTTCTTAGAATAATGGAAAATTTGAATATTATTTTACATAGAATTGTAAATATTGATATATGATGAGAAAGATAAAATTTGTAAGCTAATCACCATACTGTAAAGTTGCTAAAGAATGTTGCAAGCAGGTACAAAGTATTCTGGGGAAAAGGACATTTATTTCTCTGTGTTACAACTGCCAATTACCCAAAGAGAGAAAACCCAATTTTTCACAATGGTGGGGTATTTAATTATGGTGAATCTATGTTGTCATTCAAAAAGGTGAGAAAGTTTTATGTGTATTGATACAGAAAAGCCATAGATTGCTATAATATAGCTGATATAATAGACACAAAACTTATCAAAGGTCCATATAATATGCCTTATAGGCTACTTTTCTCTCTATTTTTGTATTTTTGATCTTGTATAATTTTGAATTTTATAGCATGTAATTTATTCTAAAATCACTCAATATGTTAAAAATTAAGAACAACTGATCATGATGGTGATGACAACAGTATGTATTAACTGCCTATGACAGTCTTCTGTATACATTATCTCTACCCATTATCTGTTCAAGGCATATTACATAATATTCATTTCAAAATTATGAAACTGGGTCAGAAATGTCAGAAAATAAGTGTAAACAACCTACTTGTTTAAGTAGCTAATAACCTACTTGCCACTTGCAAATCCTGTCTCACTTCCAAGCTAACAATAACCAAGGTTTGCCCACGTTTATCTGCACGTCATTGCTCCCAAGTGCAAAGTGTAAAAATCTAACATGATGTTATTACATTTTTATTTTTGAGATATCATTTCCCTATAGCCCCAGCTCACCTGGAACACACTATGTAGCCCAGGCTGGCCTTGATCTCACAGAGATGCACCTACCTCTGCTCCCTGAGTGCTGAGATTAAAGGTATGTACCATCACACCCAGCATGTTATTACTTTTAAAACAAAATTGACAACCTAAATTACATTCTGCTATTCAGACAGAAAATTTTACATTTTTTGAGTTTCCCAGATAATTAATTAGGGTCCAAACAGACACCAGAAATACCTACTGTTTAGGTTTCTCTAGTTCTTAACCATTTCTTCACTTCATGGAGCCACATAACACAACTTTCTCTAAGTGCCAAGTTAGCTAACTTTATTACTATAGTTCTTCATTTTATGGATATGAAATCTTGTTCTCCTAAAAGGTGCAATTAAGATTACATAAAGGTTTACAACAGTCCTGTTGTGTAAAGGGTTCAACATTCCAACAACAAACCAGATAAACATTTTGCCAATCACTAATTAAAAAGCTGGCTCTCACCACAATAACCTGGAGTCAGTTTGCTTTCACATTTCTATTAAAGGCTAATGAATACACAGCTAAACTAATTTAATAAAATTGTTTCTTCATTGTGTTCAAAGTTAAAGTTAAGAATTCAGCATTAGCCCTCCATCTTTTAAATTATTTTTCCTCCCCTATTGAGCAAAAGTCTAATTAAAAGCTTTTAGTCTTTTCACATTGCACAGGCTGCTAAATGATATTGTTTAGTCTGCAGGGATTCAATTGTTACTTGGTTTTAAAATATACAGTTCTACAAATATCTTTTAACCACTTTGACAGGAAGGTTTTGTGTTCTAAAATTTTTTTATCTGATAACAATTTTTATTAAATCGCTTTATTTCTTTAAATATTGGATGTGAGATTACAACTCACCTCTAAAATTTTTGATTATTTACATTTTCTAAGTTCCAAGTCAACAATGTCTAGAATTACTGAACATGTGAGCACACACTAGTAATCCCAACACTGAGGAGGCTGAGGCAAGAGCATTGCAAATTCAAAGGGAACTTGGGATACATAGCAAGATCCTGTCTCAAAACAAAAACTGCAAAACATTATGCGGTGCATGAAAGCTTAATTCTGCATTAACATAAACAGAACCAGCTATATAATTTGAAGAGTCTAGTGAAAATGGCATTATATAAATATTTGTTCAAAATTTTTAATATTGTGGGGCTGGAGATACGGTTCAGAGGTTAAGACCACTGGTGGTTCTTACAGAGGTCCCGATTTCAGTTCCCAGGAATCACATGGCAGCTAACAACTGTTAAGGTTCAGATAGCCCTCCCCCCTTCACAAACAGGGCCTCATGGACCTCACAAGCCCCTGAGAAAAGGAAACCGAGTTGATAAGCACCTTGGTCTTTGAAGTGAAGAGAAGCAGACTTTTCTCCACTGTTTGGCCAACACAACAGGCTTCCCTTTTGATCTCTAAAGAGGGCAGGTTTTAACAGTCCCGCTCTCCTGGCTTCCCCCTGCCCAACTTAAAAAAATATATATCTTCCTGCCTTCTGCAGGAAGGAGAAGCCTCCCCCTTTAAAAGACCCCAGCTCATGACCCTGGCAGACATTTTCCCTGCCCAGAAGGGAATCTGTCCCATGTTTTCCTTTGCTAATAAACTCTGTTCCGATGGAGTTTAATCCCTGTCCTGGTGCTTTCTCCTGATCAACCGGATTCATCCATAGGCTACTTTATTTATCAGATGGTGCAAAACCGGATTCTTACTTCAAGGGACCCACCTGGACTTCTCCAATGCCACTAATATGGCTTTCAGGTACACTCCCACCCTTCCTTTCTCTCGCCTTTCCCGAGCTCTCTGCATTCCATTCACTTCTGTCTCTCTTCACTATGGTGCATACTCTACCTTGCCTATATATTCTTTTGATCTGCTTTCCCATTGAATTCACCACTCGTGGAAAGCACTGGTCTCCAGGATGGAGCTTCTTCATCCGTTTGCTACCTCCATTCCCTCACCCCATCATCCCACCCCCCCTCCCCCGGCATCTCACTCCCTACCCCGTTCTTTGCCTTGGGCCTGGAAGATCTTCTGTCTTCTTCCTCTTCCACTGCCTTCTTCACTTTACTTGAGGTGATTTCTAATACCCTTCAATCCAATTTTAGGTCTCCTTTGCTTCCATCATTTCCTCTTTTTGCTAACTACTTATGGAGTCCCTATACATGCAAATGCTCTGGATCCTTCTCCTCTCTCTCCCCCTCCCATACTGAAGTTTTCTACTCCCCACCAAGTGCCTGCCAGCCTGCCACATGTCTGACATCCCATGCAGGCTCTAAATCTGCATGACCCCAAGCCTTTTTTTTTCCCTCCCCACTATTCACCCCCTCCAGGCATCTGCCAAGATTACCCACTCTCCTGCCCTAGGGATTTTTTAACATTCTAATAAAATGATAAAAATTTCCAGTTGGGCCCATTCTTAAATTCTCTTATAAATGTGGCAAAGAACCCTTTACAGTACCCTTTCTCCCCATTTTGACCCAACTAGCCTAAACTGGCTGGGCAACTTTGCTGGAGCATTTAAAGAATTTCAGATGGCTTGCCACATGGACAAATGCAAAATGTTTTAAAAGGCTTTTTCCTCCTAAACTTTTTCTCAGAAAAAGGGGCTCGAATTTTGACTTAGGCCCTTTTAGGCATCAAGCAAGCAGTGCTTAGGCACCTACTTTTCTAACTAAACCTAACCATTTTAAATTTCACTATACATAAAAGGTCACAGGCATTGCTCAGGTGAGTCATATGCTTTTTGACCAACAACCACTGATTTATATGTCCTGTTCCTTCTGCTGAACTCATGAGTTTCCTTTCCAGAATAGCTGTGTCTAGAAATTAAGAGATCCTGAGAACTTGGCTTTGCATGCACAGCTACAATGTTTGGTGAAAAACATGGATTTCTTTATTTGCTTTTCTATTTGGAATATATATCTGAGGGTACTTTTATATCAAGCCTAATCTACCAGCACCAGGGGTGCCTAGGATTCTCTTGTAATTTATTTTTGTTTTTGTTTCTTGATGATGTCTTAGAACAAACAATGCATTTCTAGTTCAGAGTAAGGGAATAATGCCAGATCTACACAATGAGAGTTTAAATTTTAACATCATTTCGGGCCTGTTTCTAAAGGGGATTACTTTGAGTTTTAACTTATTTTATAGTATATTTATAGCTTTTAAAGATAACTGTTCTAAATTTTTACATTGTTTGGCATATTTACAGATTTTTTTTTAAAAGGAATTACTTTTAGGTTTTTGACATTGTTTACATGACATCTTTATCTGGTAATATTAAAAGAATTATTTTGGATTTTAACATCTTTTATACGGTATTTGATAATTTCTAAAAATGACTATTCTAAATTCTTACTGTTTTACATAGTATATTTGTTAGTTTCTAAAGGGAACTTTAAGTTTTTCTAGGCATTTGCCTTTAAGATGCATCACTTTGTGATGACTAGACCTGTGAAGCACATGGAAATTTGCTGTACTCCAGGGCCAAAACCTTACAAGAGACAAGCTACTACAAACACATAGTTACAAAAATAAGAATTAAAAAGCAATAATCTACTTGAGTGAGAGGCTTGAGATGCCACCTCTACTGGTCTTAACTCCTCCACTTTTTACATTGTGATTCTAAGCCTGTTTTTCTCTGGAATAGAGTTATTTCCCTCTCTGATGCTCAGATGTTCTATGATTGCTTATGTTCCTGCCCCATCCTTCCCTGAGTGCTTTCTACTTATAATGTCAGAGTAACATTAATTACATTGGTAATTATATTGGTAAATTGTCATGTGCTGTTTGAGCTCACTGAGACGCTGACTCTGGAGATGGAATTGGCCCTCCCACTTCAGACTCAAGCCTATTATCTCAACATGTGTTCTCCAAGACTTTTCCTGGTTCAGTCTGGCACCCTGACCCTGTGACAAGGAGAAGAACAACAAAACAGCCTAAGAGTAAAGGCACTATGCAGTTGAGAACAACTAAGGTGTAAATTAATTTTAACAGAGGATATTACTGTCTATAATTAAACTAACTAATGGGATTATTTTCAGTACTATTTACATTTTATTTATTCTTAACCTAATCTGTTAATATTTCCTTTTCTTTTTCCTGTCTCCTCGGATTTATACAAGGTTTTATTAACTTCCTTCAGTTATTTAGCTCTTAAAAAGGAAAAAGATGCTACCTCAAATCTGTATGTAAATGTTACTCTTTCTTTAGACCATTAATTACCTATACAAAACAACGTCTATGCTGGTTGGGTAAAATCCTATTTATTAAATACCATTTTTGTTTTTAGTTTGCTTTCAAGGTGTTTTAAGGTGTATTCATTTTGTTTGTCTACTTCAAAGGGATTTTAGTTTATAAACCAACCACAGTCTCAACAAAGACCATATAATGAAATATGTATACACAGTCAACATAAATTTATGCTTCTTAAAATTAATTTACTTTGTATCACATTAATTTTTAAATAAAAATCTCATATGAACTAAAAACACTAAATTAACACCAAAATAATTTTTTCAGGCCAAAATATTCTCTCTTTAATCTACAACATGGTTCCTGGTACTAAAAAATATAAACTAATTTTAAGTACTTCTCTCTCTCTCTCTCTCACCAGTGCCCTCTGGAGCTCTACTAAACCTCTATTAAACCACCACCCTTCTGGGGCTCATCTTCCTTCAGTCTCTACTAAACCTCAGGATCAACTTGTTCCATAAACTTCCCTCCCTTCTGGCTCACTGCGTTTTTTTCCGCTTTTCTCCCATCTCATTCCTTGTACTTTGTCTTCATCTACTGGATGGTCATGCTACACTCTCATTGCCATCGTAAAGGGAAGCGGTCTGAACTACCACACATCCAAGCCTTCTTTGATCTCCATGCTAATCTCTCCCTCTGTGTCTCACGTTCTTCCCATCAGGATCTTCTGGTTAAGACAGTTTCACCGGATCCCAATCCACCAGGGGTCTCTGCTCCTCCCCCTCCTGACCCCTCCACTTCGGCTTTTGATCCTGCCATAGCTCATGAATTGCCCCTGATTCGAACCCAGCCCCAACCTCCTCCTGCTCCCCAGCCTGAGGCACAGCCAAGTTCTCCCCCTGCTCTCCCCTCACTACTATACCCTCCCTTGCCTTCCATTCCAAGGCCCAGCCTGGCTCTCCTTCCTTCTCTGTCTCAAACCCCCTCTCCATGATCTTCCCTTCCCCTCTCCAGGGCTCTGAATCCATCACTCCTTCCACTGATTCTACTTTATTAAAGGAAATCCAGAACCTTAAACACCCCCTTACTAAATATTCCCTGATCTCCCCTAGTCTGACTTCTACCTCAAATACCCAGTTAATCCCTCCTGTATCTATTTCTACTTCGATTCCAGACCCTCATGGACAGGACACACCTCCCACCTCTCTCACTTTGACCTCCTCCCAGGACTCCCCTGCTCCTTCTCTACCCCTCCAACCCCGCTTCTGTGTCAAGCCATGCTCGTGCCCACACCCAGTCTCAGCTCCCTTCCCATGGTATCTTTCCCCTCTTGGAGGTGCCAGGCATGGATGGGGTAGTCAAGGTCCATGTGCCTTTCTCTCTTGGAGATCTATTTCAGCTCAAATGCAAAATAGGCTTTTTTCTACTAATCCTACACACTTCAAGAATTTAAATACATTACTCGCAGCTATGATCTAACCTGGACTGTCCTGCCCCATGTGTTTCAAGATAGTCCTCACCACTTTGGACAAGTCCAGCCTAGGATTTAACCTCCCTTGACCTTAACCCCTCCACCATCCTACATAATGTAGATAACCTACTTTGTTGCTTTCCATGTCTCTTAGTCTCCAAGGCCCACACAAACTCCTTAATTTTCTGGGGGATAAGGAATATAGGGTATCTTCAGCTAAGGCTCACCTTTTTCTCCCTCAAGTCAAATATTTGGGTCTCCTCACACCTACATCCTGCTGTTAAACTAGATAAGATAAATTACCTAAGGACTTTAAAGCACCCCCCGCCGAACCAGAGAGAAAATTCTATCTTTCCTAGACATTGCAGGGTACCTATGTACCTGGATTCCTAATTTTGCCCTCTTTACAAAGATGCTCTACAAAGCCTCTAAAGGAAACTCCCCTGAGCCTGTTGACCCCTTAGGGCCTGTTACAACAGCATTCCAAACTATCCACGAAACAGTCTTGAAGGCACTGGCTCTGGCTCTCCCCAACTTGTAATGTCCATTTCTTCTCTCCACAACTGAAAATACGGGCCAAGTATTAGGGGTTTGGGGACGGATGAGGAATCCCACTTTTGCCCCTGTAGCTTCTCTCTCTAAACAGCTTAATACCACCATCTGGGACTGGCAACCTTGTCTCTGTGCTCTGGCCACTACTGCTCTCCTGTCTCAAGAGGGACTCAAGCTCACTTTGGGTTAGCCCAACTCTGTCCTTTCCCCCCACCAGCTTAAGTAACCCTCATGTCTCTTGCCAATCTAGCTCTCTCTAAACTACAACTCTTCCATGTCATGTTTCTTAAAAACCTCTCACTCTCCCGTGATTCATGCCCTCCTCTAAATCCAGCTTCCCTCCTCCCTTCCAGTGAACCACTCATTCAGTTGTGCCTGGAAACTCTTCAGGAACTCTCCTACCAGGATCCCCTAATATCCCCAAATCCCCTACCAAACCCAACCCTGACTTGGTTTGTGGATGGGAGTTCAACTCTCACCCCAACTGGGTCTTGCAGGGTCGGGTATGCCATGGTGTCTCTCACTGATGTCATCGAGTCAGGACCCCTGCCACTTGGAACCACATCACAAAAAGCTGAACTTGTGGCACTCATCAGTGCCCTGATTTTAGGCAAGGGACAGATGGTTAATATTTTTACAGATTGTAACTATGCCTTCCACATACTCCATCACCACACCTTGGAATGGAGGGAAAGGGGCCTCCTAAGAACCAAGGGAACACCCATAACTAATGGCTCTTTGATTTTTAAACTTCTGGAAGCTTCCCAACTCCCTACTAAAGTGGCTGTGATCCACTGTAGGGGGCATCAGCCTCTCACCAATCCCATAGCTAGAGGCAATGTCCTAGCAGACAAGACTGTTAAGAAAGCCAGCACAACCCTCCCACCTTCTAATGGTTTACACTTCTTGGTGCCAACAGGAATGTCCCCCTCCTACACTGCACAACAATGCAGGAGCCTTCTGGACAAATTGGCCATGCAAGGGCCAGAGGGATGGTTACTTCTATCAGACAAGTATTGCCTGCCTGAAGAACAAGTCTCCACTATCTTAACCCATTTACATAATGTTTTTCATATAGGTGTTCATTCGCTCTACAAGTTCCTGGAGCCCCTCATCTATTGCCCCAAACTTTTTATGCTTCTCACAGAAGTCACCAGGCAATGGGCTACCTGTGCTGTTGTTTCCCCACAGGGCAGAAGCCACCCTCCTCCATCTTTCAAACCTCACCAGTACTGGGGGGGGTCCTCCCGGGAGTCGACTGGCAGATAAACTTTACTCACATGCCTACTCACAAAAAGCTTAAGTATCTCCTGGTTTGGGTAGGTACATTTTTGGGATGGGTAGAAGCTTTTCCCACAACAGGTGAAATAGAAGATATCGTGGTTAACTTCTTAATTCAAACTGTTTAATTCTTCCTCATTTCAGTCTTCCCCTCACTCTCCAATCAGAAAATGGTCCAGGCTTTATCTCCAAAGTAGCTCAGGCAGTCTCTCAGTCCCCTATCACCCTCAATCCTCAGGGAAGGTGGAACGAGCTAACTTCCTTCTTAAGGACCACCTTACTAAACTCTCCGTAGAGTTACACCAATCCTGAGTGACTCTTCTGCCCCTTTCCCTTATCAAACTGAGAGCCATCCCAAAGGGCTCCTCCATTCCTCAGTCCTTTTGAACTTATGTATGGGAGACCATTCCTTCTCAACAACCTCTTCCTCCAACAGCCCTCCCCTCTACATGACTATTTACCTGCCTTCACCCTTCTAAGGAAACTACTCAGGGAAAATGATGACTGGATAATTCTCCAGGCTTCTAAAGGCCAAATTGACCTCCCACTTCAACTAGGAGATCATGCCTACCTGGGGGTTCACACCCAACAGAAAAGAGTGAAGGAAACCCTCCAGACACATTGGTCCTCACCTGGTGTTCCTGTCTACCCCAACTGCAGCCAAGCTCTCAGGAAAACCTGGTTGAATTCATCTCTCCAAATTAAAACTGGCCAAGGAACACAGCAAGTACCAGGCCACCAGTATCAGGTCTCTTAAATTAAAAATCTTGAACCCCACCTCAGCCATTCCCCACTACACCTACTCCCCGTGTTTCTATAAATTTAAAATGAGACAAAGATATTATACAGATAATCTTAAAATTTCTAAGGTTGTTGCTTAGTCAACTGGTCTAAGGATGTCTAGTCAAGGTTTATTTAAGGATGTTTCCCAAGCTTTAGCTACATAGCACATGGTAATTAAAAGTACCAGACTGGTGTAACTAATCTTGTTGGATGTTTAATAGCCAAACTTTAAGGCCTATATTAATCTGGTCAGAGGGACTTAAAGGGACAAATTTTTGTTCCTTGCCCTCAAAGGTCAAACAAGTTCCAGGGACTTTGGAGCATTGCACAAAATGTCCTGTAACTTTGGTGAGTCACCAGTCCTCTTATTCAGTGAGGCCATGGAGACCCCAGAAGATGGACTTGGACCAGTGTCCGGTCTGCAAAGAGGAGAGTCAACACAGAGGAAACATTTCCTCTAAGCAAAGCCCTAGTCAAGCAGACCTCTGGACTTATCTTCATGTAGATGGAACTGGTGGAAAATCCTGAAGAGCCAGGGACTCCCCCCAAGCCCACATGACCCCTGAGGTCCAAATCCTCATACAACCTTAAGAGTAAAAGTAAATTGGTTTATTTGGGCCAATAGTATGGTCTTGAACACCCAAAAGTAAAGTATAACCAAAAATTAAAGTCATCAGTATATTTTAAGGGTTCAAGGGATTACAAAACTCAGACATTAGATGTAAATTCTTGTTATTCAATTATCTCTCATTGATGATTTTGTTCCTAATAAGACAATGTTACTCAGATGTAAGACTTCAAATCTTGGTTTGCAATACTGTAGTGCCCACCTACAGCTAAGGGAGGCAACCCACTATTGTTCTAGTCTAAAAAATTAATTGATGGTTAAATTTGTTTTCTCTCCCTATTGAGAAGCTTTTGAGAGGTAACCGACACTGATTCTAGCCACTCCAACAGCTATCAAAGTGCCTGAAAGCAAATCCTGAGTCCACCATGCTCGAGTCCAGCCTTGGCAGAAGAAGGAAGAAAAAAAAAAGAGCTATTACCTATTGCTCTTTGCCTCCTCAGATATTTTTAGGACCAAAATCCAAAAACTAACTCTTACTCTCATACTAATTTTAATCAGTTGTTACTTTCCTTCCCTCCACTTGTATACAAGCACCTGTCAACCATTAAGGACCCTGTTGAGATGCTTGAAGAGGGAACCCCCACTGTCTGATCGACCCCTAATCCAGCCCTGCCCACGTCAACCTTGTCCAGTAGGAAGTAGCAAGAAGACAATGGTGCCCCCTATCCTATAACACAAAAGGCTGGAATGTTAAGGTCCTGATAGCCTCGCCCCCTCATCAGCAGGGCCTCATGGATCTCACAAGCCTGTGAGAAAAGGCAACTAAGTTGATAAGTACCCTGGTCTTTGAAGTCAAGAGAAGCAGACTTTTCTCCACTGTTTGGCCAACACAGCAGGCTTTCCCTTTGATCTCTAAAGAGGGCGGGTTTAGTCCCACTCTCCCACTTCCACCTGACCAATTTTTTTTAAAAAGTGTATCTTCCCACCTTCTGTGGGAAGCAGAAGCCTCCCCCTTTACATGACCCCAGCTCATGACCCGGGAAAACATTTTTCCTGCCCAGAAGGGAATCTGACCCATGTATTCCTTTGCTAATAAAATCTATTCTGATGGAGTTTTACCTGTGTCCTGGTGCTTTCTCCCAATCAACCAGATTCATCCATAGGCTATTTTATCTATCAGCAACCAGTTTCAAGGGATCCAATGCCGTCTTCTGACCTCTGTGAGCATTGCACAACATGGGGGCTCTTAGATACATATAAGCAATACACTCATACACATAAAAATAACAAAAAATCATAAATTTTAAAAAGAAAAAATTAATATTGTGTAATCTGGACCTTATACAAAATGCATAGCCATTTTGGCCACGAGTGCTTGTGAAAATGCACAGGTTGCATGTCCATAAAGTCATTGCTTCTCCAGGTGCAAAGTATAAAATTGAATACTATGATTACTTTAAAAACAAACTGGGGGCTGGGGAGATGGTTCAGTGATTAAGAGCACTGGTTGGCTATCTGTAACTCCAGTTCCAGGAGATCTGACTCCCTCTTCTGGCCTCCCTGGGAATTGCATGATGCAAGTGCCCTTACATACATGCAGATGAAACACTCATACACATAAAATAAAAATAAATCAACCAAAAAAATTTGAAAGCAAAATTGACAGTCCAAATGACATTCTTCCACACTGACAGAAAATTCCACACTTTTTCTGTTTCCCAGAAGAATGATTAGGGGCCTAACAGATACCAAACACTCCTGGTGTTCAGTTTTCACTGGTTGTTACAGAAATACTTCTGGCTCAGCTCACTGTTCTTTATGTCTTTGAGATGTTTTTCTTGTCTAGGATTAATTCTCTGTGCCACCTGTCACTGAAAACCCTGGCATGCAGAAGAGAATCAATCCATGTTAGCCTGAGCTGAAAGTTTTTTTCACTTTTCAGACAGTTTCTTATTTGGGTTCTCCCAGCTAGTTACTACAACAGAAAATTTTTACTCATAAGTGAAATATTTTTATATTTTTAAAGAATAAATATATGCATTTAAAAACAACTTAAAATGTGAAAGCATTTTCCTATTTTTTAACTTTTTATTTATTTGAGGGTGTGGGAGAGAACAGAATGTGTACCCCAGTGGAGGTCATGTGTGGAGGTCAGAAGACAACTTGTTAGTTCTCTCTTGCCACCAGGGATTGAACTCAGGTCCTTAGTCTTGGCAGCAGGCACCTTTATTCTCTGAGCTATTTTGCACTTCGCATTGATACACTGACTTCAATTTCTTTGGTTGTTTATACTTAATAGTGGGATTTTAAAATTTTTCTGAGGATCCTCCAGATCATTTTCCATAATAATGGGTGTTTTAATTTATATTCCCATCAATGCTGCAGGGATTCCCATTCCTTTGTATTCTTTCCAACACTGATAACTTCTGTGAATTTAATATATTTCTTTTTGCTATCAGGTTTTTGCAATTCTATCTATATCTTAGGTAGCTGTATTACTTTGGTTTTGGTTGCTGGAATAAAACATTGACCAAAACCGACTTGGAGAGGAAAGGGTTTATTTTATGTTACATCTCCCAGGTCATAGTTCATCACTGATGGAAGTCAGGACAGGAACTCAGTACAAACCATGGAGGAACTGCTTACTGGTTTGCTTTCCTGGCCTGTGCTCAGTCTGATTTCATGTACAACCCAGGACCACCTGCCCAGAGGTGGCACCACCCACAGTGGGTTGGCCCTCCCACATCAAGATAATGCCTCACAGACATGGCCACAGGCCAATCCAATGAACGTTCCCTCTCCCTAGGTGTGTCAAGTTGACAACTGGAGCTAACTGCATTTTTTGTTAAAGTCCTTGGGGCTTTCTATAGACAACA
This sequence comes from Nannospalax galili, assembly GCF_000622305.1. Lineage (NCBI taxonomy): Eukaryota > Metazoa > Chordata > Mammalia > Rodentia > Spalacidae > Nannospalax > Nannospalax galili. Next base: position 1,216,772 of record NW_008359324.1, read on the forward strand.
TCATGTCCTTTATAGATGGTGATAATTTGATTTTTACTTTTCCAAATTGGATTCTCTTCTTTTTCTTTCTTTTGCTTAATTGTTCTGACTAGGATTTCCAGGATTATTGGATTTTTAAAAAAATATTTTGCTTATTCTTGGCCTTGGATTTTGGGGACCTGCCTTCTTCTCTGGTAAATCTAATCCCTCCCACTGTGCCTTGACTTCCCTATAGCCTTAGCAATTCCAATCTCCCTGGCCCCACATCTTGTTTTCCTTCTAGCCTTGGACACAGGCTTCTATTGCTCTTTCTAGACTGCCCTCTTAGCTCTGTGTGTTGGTGAGCTCTCCAAATTGTGCCATGCTCATCCCCCTTCATTGGGACCATCAGCAGCTCCTCCCATTGCTGCAGGGCTAGGCTTCCCTGCCCCTTAGTATGGGCCCAGACTTTGAAAGACTGCCCTAACTGCCTGAATCCAGCCTCTGCCTACCAAACTTCCCAAATTGTGCTGTGCCTGCTAACGAGAGGCACCCAGACCTTAGGAGAAAGCCTGAGAACATCTGATTTTTACCTGACTTTGGCCTCTGCTGGAGCTCCAGAGCAGCTGGACTGCAGCCCTCTGGTCCCTCCAACATAAAATCAAAAGGGAGAACCTGAAGCCTAAGCCAACCAACTATTCATACCAATAAGAAAACTACCAAGGCTCATAAAGTATACAAACTGAAACAAACTTCAACTCAGCAAAGGAACACTTGAGTCTCACACTAGCATCATAAACAACAAAAGAAATCCACATGCTAAAATCACAACAACAAAAAATATGAAAAACCAAACTAATATGTCCCCATCAATCACTAACAGTTTTATAGAAGAATTTAACAACGAGAACCCCATTAAAGCTAACCCAGGACACAAAATAAAAAGAACATTCATAAACATTATCAAAGAATCCAACAAATTTAAAGAACACACAAAGAAATCAAAGAACTGAAATAGGGATAAACTTCTCACTGAATTCACAAAAGAGATAGAAATATTGAAGAAAACAGCCTAAAATGAAGAAGGAAGCATAATAATTCAATTAGAAATGACAGGAGAAAGCCTCACCAATAGAATGAATGAAATGGAAAATAGAATATCAAGACTGAACAATGAAGTTGAAGAACAGGACTGCTCAAGTAAAGATTATGAAAAATTTAAGAAAGCACAGCAGTGGAGCATGCAGGAAATGTGGGACACCATGAAAAGACCAAATTTATGCATCATAGGCACAGAGGAAGGAGAAGAATCTGAGAATAATGGTATGGATCAGATCTTCAACAGGACTGTAGAAGAGAATTTCCCAAAATTAAGGAAAGACATGCCCAAATATATACAAGAAGCACATAGAACACCAAATAGGATAAGAAAAGAAACTCCCCATGGCATATCATAGTAAAAATATTAAAGTTACAGGACAAAGAGAGAATACTGAAAGCTGCAAAAGAAAAACAAAACTCACATATGAAGGAAAACTCAACAGAATTACAGCTGACTTATTAAGTCAAGCTATGAAAGCCAGAAGAGCCTGGACCAAAGTAGTCTCAGTTCTAAATGATCACAGATGCCAACCCAGAATACTTTACCCAGAAAAAATGTTGATTATAGTTGAAGGGGAAAGAAAAACCTCCCATGACATAGATAGACTGGAAGAATACATGTCCACAAAACCAGGCTTTCAAAGAATAAAATGCAATGCAGTTCAATGCAATGCAATGCAACATAATGCAACACAACACAACACAACACAATACAGAATGGATAAAAGCACAACTCTATCCCAGAGGCAACAGAAAGAAACTAAATGAAGGTATAATCTTTTATTCTACTAAAAAAAATCAAATGACATGAAAAACTATGTATTTTTTAAATTATTCAGCTTGCTTTATATTAGAATGTGCATTCTGCAATGATATTGCCAGTCTACACTGAATGATTGAAGGAAACTAACTCCCCAGCCAGTGTGTTAACCCCTCTCAGAGGTTAGCACAGTTTCAGAAACACCTCACAAATTCTTGTTTACTGTATGAAATCCTACTCATGTTTCTCATTTAGAGAATTAAATGTTAGCAGTTAGATAAAAAATGACTTTTCCTGTCATTGTTACCTAAAGAAACAGAGAAACACAGAGGCAAAGAAACACAGAGAGCCTAATAATTTACTCAGGAGAACTTTTACATAATCATAGTTTTGGTTTCATTAAGAAGCAACATTCAAATGAAAACCTTTAGGGATAGGTAATCGCCAAAATGAATTCCTCTTATTAGCCTACTAAATTATCAACTTGACCTTTTTGTTAAAACAATAGGTTTCTGAAGGATAAGGATTTGCCTGACTACTTAATGTTGAGATTAAATGGAAGGTTTCTCCACTTTGATCCCCTGACATTTCATTCAATTACACATTTAATTTAATTGGTGCTTCATGCTATCAAGTTGATAATTTAGGTGATGATATTTAGTTTATGTCAGTACATTCCTTAACAGAGTTTTAAGTCTTAGGCAGCCATTTTCTGATTTCATAGACAAGATGTCTTTGGATTTTCTAAAATTGACTTTTCAAAACAGTTTCTTGTCCTACAAGAATTATGCAATTTGGAAGGGCCTAGAAAATATATATCAACTTAAAAAAAGGCCAGATTAATTAATTGGCTAATCTAAATTTTCTTTAACCCAGCAGCAGAGCTAAGCTGAAAAATGGTGCTTCTATTACTTTTGTCATTTTTACCTGTAAGGTTACTGATTCCTTAATGTTTCTGACTCTGCGAATTTTCATTTTCTCACTCTTTCTGATGTATTCATGTGTTCATTTCTGTAGTTCATCTGCAAATGATCCAAGCAAACATTTCTTTAAAGAAGATTTAGAAGTGGCCAACAAATTATGAAAAAAAGCTATGCATCACTATGGTAGTTTGAATGAGAATGTCCCGCATAAGTCAAGGATTTGAACACTTTGTTCTTATTTTATGGCAATGATTTGGGAGAGTAGTGGAACCTTTAGAAGACATTCTGAAGAAAGCATGTCACTGGGGGTAGGATTTGATATCCGTGTTCTATTTCCAGTTTGTCTCTCTCTCTGCTTCCTGTGACTGCTTGAAAATGTGAGTGCTTAGCTTTCTGATCCAGCCACCCACTGCCATACCTACCCCTCCATGATGGTTCTTATCCCTCTGGAACTGTAAACCAAATAAAATCTTCCTTTTATCAGTGGCGTTATTCATGGTATTTTTTCACAGCAACAGAAAGTTAACGAATACAGAAGTTGACACCAGAGAATGAGCTGTTGTGGTGAAGAACCAGATTATGTTGGTTTTTGGAGGAATGGAGAAGTCTTTAGAAGTTTGGATTATAAGAGTGATTAAATTTTATAAGCAGAGATTAATGGGTTATTCCAGTAGAAGCCCTGCTCAAATGTTCCATAGGGAGCTGGAAACAAGGACTTAAATTGATAACTAGACAATTTTGGCAAAGCATCTGTCTGCCATCTTCCCACAGTGCTTGCCTGAGGCTAAATTTTTTTTCCAAAAAACATAATGGATTAATTTCTTTGGAGGAGGAACTTACAAGACAGTTGAAGCAGTGTCGTGGTTACTAATGGTGAATATTATGCAGGTCTACAACAAAAGAGCAAGTGGCACACAAAGAAATACAAAATATACAGTTTAGAGAGAAAAAGAGTGCAAGGATGCTTAAGGATGTGGTAACCAAGGCATGTCCTAGAAGAGAGGCTGTCTTTGTTAAAGAGATTAGAGCCATTAAAGAGAGACCTCAAGAATTACACTTAAACAATGGAAAAAAACTACCCTCACTGTCAAGACCCCACCCAGCTTAGCTTCCACATTGTGAAAGAAAATGGCATAAGGATTTTCATGCTCCTAGAACACCTCAACATATAGAAGCAGCTGATAATATGGATAAATGGGACCAAAGTTCAACACAATTTGGCAGCTAAACTTGACAGTGTCGTTCACATGATGCTAGTTGTAGATACATGAAAGATGTAAGAGGGAGGGGGTCATGGAGTCTTCCTCCACAGTTTCATAGAGCTGCAAAGACTCTATGCATTATGTAGCAAGGGAGTCCTTTTATAAAGAAGACACTGGGAGGCCAAGAGACCCTGAGATGCCATTCTCTAAAAATGTGAAGTAAAGCCTAATTGGTAATGGAGCCACCAAGATGTTAGAAATGCAAAAGCCATGAGATATCTGTGAAAGACAACTGAACACAGGAAGTGGTAACAGCCCAAGAGAGATGTATGTTTTAGGCAGCAGAGCTGCAGGGGTGGAGCCATCTAAATCCTTTGAAACTAAAGTCCCAGACATCAAAGACGGAGCTACAGGATTTTATGTTTTCCCTGCTGGTTCTTGGACTTGGGAATGTGTACACTGTGCCATCATTGGTTGGAAGTATGTAATTTGTCTTTTTGATTATGCAAAGGTTTACAGTTAAGAGAGTGCTTTGAGTCTCAGAAAAGGCTTCAGACACTGGATTAGTATTGCAACTGTTAAAGATTATGGGCACTTTTGAGGTTGAACTAAATGCATTTTGCATTATGATATGGTCTCAAACTTGGGACTAGAAAGTGGAATACAGTATTTTGAATGAGAATGTCTTCCATAGGCTCCAAGTATTTGAACATTTTGCCCCCATTTGGTGGCTAGAGATAAAGCTACCATATGATCCATCCATTCCAATCACACACACACACACACACACACACACACACACACACACACACAAGGAAATCAGCAAGTCGAAGATATATCTATATTCCTGATGTAATTCTAGCACTATTCATGATGTATGGTAAATATTATGAATTAAACTAGATATCTATCAACAGATGATAGTAATAAGAAAATGTGGTATAATTTATCTTCTTTTTCTGTTGATGTAGTAGATTACATTAAACAATTTTCAAATATTGAAACAACTATATATATACTGATAGTATCTCTGTAATTAGCTATTATGATGGATAGAGTCAGTTTTCAACTTTACACAACTGGAAAGATGAAAACCTCAGTTGGGGAATTTCCTCCAACAGATTGGCCTGTGACCATGTCTATGAGACAGTATCTTGAGTGTTGAATACTGTGGGAGGGTCTAACTCATTGTGAGTGTTGCCATACCTCAGCAGGTGGTCCTGGATTATCTGAGACCAGTCTGAGCACAGGGGAGAGGAGTAGACCAGTAAGCAACATTCTTCCATGGCCTATAATTTAGTTACTGCCTTCAGGTTCCTGCCTTGAGTTCCTGCTACTTTCAGGTTTCTGCGTTTTATCAAAAAGTAAGACAACTATGTAAATAATTCTTTTATACTTTGTTTATTTGATTTGATAATGTTTTATCAAAGACAGATATAAAGTAGAGTACAGATATTTGTGTCTAAAATTTTCTTTTGTAATGGTCATGCTGGTTGTATTAATATATTTATTGTGACAAAATAAGAATAATGTGTTTTTTTCTAATGTATACAACCAGACTGGTAGCCTTTTTCAAAAGAAAAATTCACTCTTGCTTACAAATTAAATTAAAAAAATATTTAAAAAAAATTTTTTAAATAGGGAAATGCAAATTAAAACCACTTTAAGGTTTCTTCTTACCCCGGTCAGACTGGCTAAGATCAAGAGAACAAATGATACCAAATGTTGGAGAGGATGTGGGGAAAGGGGAACACTCATCCACTGCTGGTGGGATTGAAAACTTGTTCAACCCCTATGGAAAGCAGCATGGATAACTCTTAAAAAACAACAAATGAACCTACCATTTGACCCAGTTATACCACTCCTTGGTATATACCCAAAGAACTTATCTTATTGCAGAGACACTTGTACATCCATGTTTGTTGGTACTCTTTTCACAATAGCTAAGAGATGAAAGCAACCTAAGTGTCCTTCAACTGACAAATGGATAATGAAAATGTGACTCATTTATACAATGGAGTTTTACTCAGCAATAAAGAAAGATGAAATCATGAAATTTGCACATAAATGGATGGAACTAGAAACTGTTATACTAAGTGAAGCAACACAAACTCAGGAAAAAAAAAAAAAGATGTATGTTCTCTCTCATATGTGGATCCTAGCACCAAATCCTGATAAGTGATTATGTATCCAGACATAACATAGGAACCAGGATAATGAAAAGGAACCAGGGAGGTAAAGGAAAAGAAAGAACCTGAAAAAGAATAACAGTAGGAAACAGGCCTTAATAAGGGAGATATGGGAAAAAATTGTGTTAACTTAAGGGAGGGGGAGGGAAGGTTATACAAGGAACCTGCAGGATAAAGGGAAAGAAGGAGCTCAAGAGAGGTGGGATCATAGGAGAAGGGTATTATTAAGGGAGAAATGGGAAAAATGGGGGCACCTTAAATGGGGAAACCATGGTGGAAAGGTTAGACAATGTGAGATAAATAATGCCTAGCTAGTTTAAAAATAAACAGAGGGAACCATATTAGTGCAACAACCTACTGACAAATTATACATACAACTAGATCAAAGAATATATGTGTAGGCAAGGTTTATATGAGAGTGTTTGGTCTTTGCCCAAGCTTTATCTACATGGCATATGGTAATTAAACTACCAGACACATGGAACTAACCTTCTTGGATGTTTAACAGCCATATTATGAGGCCTATATTAATTTGGACAGAGGGACATAAAGGACAATTTTTGCTCCTTACCCTCCTATGTTGACTAAGTTCCAGGGGACTATAAGTGTGTCTCAAAATGCACTGTAACTGTGGTGAGTCACCTGTCCTCTTCATCAAGGAGGCCATGGAGACCCCACTAAATGGACTTGAACCAGTGTCCAGTCTACAAAGAGGAGGGTCAACACAGACAGAGGAAACATTTCCTCAATGCTTCCAAGTGAAGCCAGCCATGGTTGAGCCTGACCTTTGACTTATCTTCACATAGATGGAACTGGTAAAAGAATGGAGTCAGGGGCTCCTCCCAAGTCCATGTTACCCCTCAGGAACAAATACTCAAACGACCTTAAGAGTAAAAATAAATATGTTTTTCTGGGCCAACTGTAATGTCTTAAACACCCAAAAGGAAAAGTATAACCAAAGATCAATGGGGTCAGTAAAAAATTTTAAGCGTCCATGTGTACAGCTAAAGGCTACATAACAAGAAACAATGCCAGACAGGAGATAACTTCCTTTAAGTTATTGGCTAGGTTTGCCCAAAAGACTCCCAGACAGTAACTCAGCATAGAACTGTGAAAATGAACAGCAGATCCCAATCTTATCTAAAGGAATACTGACAACTGATTGAGGAACAGCTGACCTTCCCAAAACAAGGATCTCTAGATGGGCTGACAAGATTCAGCAGATGGACAATCACTAGGGAATGGCTGGGGGTGCGGACAACACAGTGGACAGTAACAGGGATGCCAGAGTATATGGGCTCCAGTGGGGGGTGGAGACTCTGGAACAGTGCCATTTGGGAAGTGGGTACATAGATGAATAAAATTGTGTGGGATGTTCTATATGATATTCACACACACACACACACACACACACAAAAAAAAACCCAAATTTTTAAAAAAGTAATATTTGAGGAAGAAGTATAAAAATTTACTTCACGTTAATTAGTAGAAGTGATAAACATTACCACTGAAATCTACCTGATGACTT
>NW_008359324.1:1224447-1246986 GCF_000622305.1 Nannospalax galili
CCAATTGTAACCAACTGTGACTAGTAATAATCAGATACATAGAGATTAAAGACACATGTACAAACATTTAAGCATTAGTAGCATTAAAAATGAGTTTTTCTGTATGAAACAGTATATTTTAAAATGAAATGGAGCTCTTTTTTAAAGGTGAAAACCTCATTCAATTTTATGTCTTATAGGGTTTATACTGAGTTCAGTACTGTATAACTGTACTAATTCAACCGTGAACCTAAAAATTTACAGCCGCTTTTGAAATAGATGTATCCTTGTTCTGGAATATGTTAAAGCTATAATGAAATGCTTCTTCTGATCATGTGGTTATTAAATTAAAAAAATAATAGTAAAAAAAGAAGAAAAAGGGTTCAGGGGCTGGATAGATGGCTCAGTGATTAAGAACACTAATTGTTCTTGCAGAAGAGCCAGGTTTGAATCCGAGCACCCACATGGCAGCTAAAAACTGTCCATAACTCCAGTCCCAGGGAATCCAACAGCCTCTTCTGACCTCTGAGGGTGCACTTACCTACATGCATACACAGAAAATAAAAATAATAAATAAAAAAATTTTAAAAAGGGTTCAAAGGGAACGTTTATTAAAAATTTAACCTACAAGAGATCCAAGATGCTCCTTAACTTATATAATCACTAGCAGTTGGCTGGCTTCCATAATATTTGTAGGAATAATATTTATACCATTTTATGAATGGTGAGTCTTGCACAGAAAGGATCAGATCAATTAGGGGAAAAATGAATATAATTAAAATTTATAAATTCATTGAGGTCATAGGATTTTAAAGAGTCCCAGCAGTAACAGTAAATAATCATAATTTCTTCTTTATGATTGCTAATAAAGAAGGATGAAATACAGAAAAATTTTCAAGTCCTGTTAGTGAGAAAAGATGCTAAATCTCATGAGGTCCTTTTTGTGGTTGCTTATAAGAGGTGGAAAATTAGAATATGCCCTTTGATCTTAAAAATGGGGAACAGAAAACCCCCAGCCCATATCCATTTGACCTAGATCACAAAGAACAAAAATGTCTAATGATTTTTTACATTAAAGCCAGTTATAAATTAAATTGGATAATAAAAATGACTCTAATGGGAAATATCAATATAGGAGAAAGGATAGTTAACTTTTTAAATTGTTTGCCTCTACTTATAGACACAACTCACTATTTGTGGTTATAAACTTTCAAACATCTGGTCACCCCCAAGTGTAGACAGGGAGAAACTCAAATCAGGCCATAGCAAAGACAGATTATGTGTGTTAACTATCAAGTACTCATGATTTTATAAGATTGAAAAATTTCAGAGAATGGCCCTTCAAAATCAAATGTTCTGACTTTTTCTACTTCATGTTCCTAATGTAAAATCTCCAAATTCAATTTCATAGAGAAATAAATGTATTTTATATATATTGGCAATTTTTATGTGCTTTTTGACCTCACTGAGAAGCTCACTCTGGAGATGGAACTCAGCATTCCCACTTCAACCCAAGCCTGTTCATTTAAAAACGTCCTCCAAATCTCCTGAGGTATGCAGACATCCAGAGTCAGTGACCAAGGGGAGCAAAACAAAACAGCTGAATCTTAAATTTATTATGCCTTTGAGAACAGCTAAGAGATAAAATATTTCCAACAGAGCAAGTGTTGGAACCTCTGATAGATGTCACAGAGGTTAAGAGCACTGATTGCTCTTGCAGAAGACCTGGGTTTGATTGCCAGCATTCACATGATGGTTAGCCACAGTCTGTTATTCCAGTTCCAGGGTATCTGATACACTCTTCTGGCTTTTGCAAGTACTTACATACATACATACATACATACATACATACATACATACCACTCATATACATAAAATAAAACTAAATAAATGAAAAATATTTTTGGACAATTCCAATAGATGTTGCTATTACTTAACTGATTAAATAAAAGTGTTCATAACAAAAGCACTATTTGTATGCTTTATTTGCCATTAACAATGTTCTTGGGTGGGAACCTCCCATAAAACTCTCAGTACCTCAGGTTACAGGACTAGTTGAGCTTGCTACATCCTAAGACAATAAAAGAGAGAAACAACCTACTGCCTTAGCACTAGGATAACAGATAATATTTAAAAATCACTTTAGATATAATAGCATTTAAAAATCCCTCTAACTTATGGGAAACACTTTAAACAGAGTTGGCTTAATCTAGATAATTTAAATTGACCTGTAAAATATTCATTTCCATATAAGGATTTGGTGCTAAGATCCACAAATGAGGGAGAACATACATCTTTAGTTTTTCTGAGTCTGCGTTACTTCACTTAATACAATAGTTTCTAGATCTATCCATTTACCTGTGATTTCATTATTTCATCTTTTTTTTTATTGCTGAGTAAATGTACCATGTTTTCATTAACCATTCATCAGTTGAGGGACTCTCATGTTGCTTCCATCTCTAAACTATTGTGAAAAGAGTAGCGACAAATATGAATGTACAAATGTCTCTGCAAGAGGATGAGTCCTTTGGGTATATGCCAAGGAGTGGTATAACCATGTCATACAGTAAGTTCATTTTTAGTTTTTCAAGGGTTCTCAATATTGATTTCCATAGGGGTTGCAAGAGTTTGCAATCACACCAGCAGTGAATGAGTATTCCCTTTTCTCCACATCATGGCCACCATTTGATGGCATTTGTTCTCTTGATCTTAGCTACTCTAACTGGGGTAAGTTGAAATCTTAAGGTGGTTTTAATTTGCATTTCCCTAATTACTAACAATGTTGGCTAATTTTTGAAATGTTTCTTTGTCACTTTTATATTTTCTTTTGAGAACTCTCTGTTTAGATCTTTAGCCCATCTTTTACTTGGGTCATTTGCTTTCTTGCTTTTTTTTTTTTTTTTTTTTGAGCTTGTTATATATTCTGGATGTTAAATCTCTGTCAAATGTGTCACTGGTGAAGATATTTTTTCCACTCTGTTTGTTTTCATGTCACTTTCTTCAATGTTTCTTTTACTGTATAATTTTATAAGGTCCCTTGTTGGTTGTTGACCTTAATTCCTGAGCAACTGGTGTTTAGTTTAGAAAATCCTTTCCTACACCTGTATCTTGTAGGTTACTGCTAATAATTTCTTCTAACAGTTTCAGAGTTTCTAGTTTCACACTGAGATCTTTAATCCATTTGGAGTTGACTTTTGTGCATGTGATAGATAAGGATCTAGTTTCATTCTTCTACAGGTGGAGATCCAGTTTTATCAGGATCTATTTTTGAAGATGTTGTCTTTCCTCCATTATTTGTTCTTGGCACCTTTGTCAAATATCAGGTGGCTGGAATTGGGTGTACTCAAGTTTAGGTCTTCAATGAATTTCCATTGATCCATGTGTTTATTTTCATCCCAGTACCACATTGCTTTTATGACTATAGCTCAGTAGTGGACTTTTAGATAAGGTATAGAAATCCCCCAGCATTGATTTTTGTGCTCAGGGTTGCTTTAGCTATCTGGATATTTTGTTCTGTACAAAGTTAAGGATTTTTTTTTCCAATTCTGTGAAGTATGTCATGGGGAATTTTATTGGGATTGCATTGAATCTATATATTGCTTTTGATAGGATGGTCATTTTCAAAATATCAGTTCTTCCAATCTATGAGCATGGGAGGCCTTTCCATCTTCTGGTATCTTCCTCAATCTCTTTCTATAAAGATTTAAAATTTTCATTTTAGAGATATTTGATGTCTTTGATCAGGTTTATTAAAAGATTTTTTTTGAGACTATTGTGAATGGGAGGGTTTCCCTGTACTCTTTCTCCAGTTGTTAGTTATTGATATATAGAAAGCCTACTGATTTTTGTACATTAATTTTGTAACCTGCCACTTTAATGAAAGTGTTGACTAGTTCTAAGAGTTTCTTGGTGAAATTTTTGGCATCTCTTAGGTATAGTATCATATTGTCTGAAGAAAGGCATAATATGACCTCTTCTTTTCCAATTAGTATTCCTTTAATTTCCTTCTCTTGTCTTATTTCTCTAACAAGAATTTCAAGCACTATATTGAAAAGGAGAGGAGAGAGTTGACATCCTTGTCCACTTCCTGATTTTAATGGGGATGCTTCCAGTTTTTCTGAGTTTGTTGTATATAACATTAATTTTTTTGAGGTATGTTCCCTCAAGTCCAATTCCTTTTAGAAATTTTATTGTGAATGCATGTTGAATTTTATCAAAATCCTTTTCTGCATCTATTGTGCACACTGGAAGTGGATGGTAAAACCCTGTTCCTGAAGAGAATGCATGCTATGAGTGCAGAGGAGGGAGAAATCAAGCTTGGATTAAGCTAGACACTCCCTGCTACTGGATGTGTGGCTATTGGAAGGTGACATGCAGATGGCTGGGGGAGGGCTATAGACCCCAGTGGTCTATAGATGGATGCGATGCTCCTGTTAAAGTACAGTCCAAGCATTTTTATTTACATCCATAGGATAAGCAGCCACTGTTTAGATGTTCTTGCTTCTTGCTGTTTGTGATTTTATAGTAGATGGAATTCCACTGAAATGAACCATCAAGACACAGAAAACAGATGATGCAGAGACACAAATGTTCAGAGCCATGCCACAATGGGAGAAAGATCATCCCACACCTATCAATCCCTCCAAGGCTCAGGGACTTTTGTAAAAGAGATTGATGGAAAGAACATAAGATTCAGAGGAAGGGGTGGAGTGTTATCTGGAAGTGTTCTTCAACCACTATGCAGGCAAGCTATAGTCACACCTCCTTCCCATTTTCATCAAAGAGTTGATGGAGAAATCAGTTACTCCTCCACCGAATCAGTCAACATTAGCTGCATGTGGAGGATGGGCTAAAGATATATAAACAAAGAAAGCCATGAGGCACCACTGTCTCCATTTTGTGTGGCTGTTCTGAAGTCACAGTATCTATATTTGAATGTGGACTTTCCAGTGCACCATAAATTGCTGGGAGCACCCGAAATTCTGTAAATAACCCATACCCTATGCTCTGTTAAAAAGCCCAATAAACTCATTAAGATTTTCAAAAAACATAAAGAAAAAAAAAATGAGAGTGCCTAATCTGGCCTCTGATCTGGCTTCTGCCTGGTGTATGGTATGAGACCTCAACAAACCGCCTGAGAGCACCTGGATCCAATTTCCAAGTGGTGGGGCTGAGAGGTCATCAGACTGTCTGATCGTGTCTGATCTGATCTCTGCCTGGTGTAGGGGCTGAGAACTCAGCAGACTGCCTAAGAGTGACAAAATCAGTCCTCCCTGAACAATCTTCCCAAATTGTGCTCTGAGTACTTGCTAGTAGGGGTCAAAACATTAGAAGGAAGCCTGAGTGTACCTGACTAGAGCCTGACTTGGGCCTCTGTGGAACACCTAGCTGATGTGAAGCCATCAGTTCCCTCCAAAATAAAATATGGGATCACCTGAAACTTAGACAAAGCAACTTTACATGCCCAATAAGAAAACAACCATGGCACACCAATAATACAAAGAGAGGGAGACTTCAGGTCAACAAAGGAAGGTTTGAGTTTCATACGACTAAAAACAACAAAAGCAACCCACATGCCAAAAACACAATGGAAAAATAATAACAAGGAAAACCAAAACAGTATATTCCTATCAAACTCCACCAGTCCTGTAGAAGAGATCTACATGGAGAATCTCCCAGAGATAACCCATGGCACAGAATTTAAAAGAACAATCATACATGATCAAGGAACTCAGCAAATTTAAAGAACACACACACAAACAAAGCAAAGAATTCAAAGAAGACAGGGATAAACTTCTGAATGAAGTCACAAAAGAGATAGAAACATTGAAGAAAACTGAGGCCAAAATGAAGATGGAAGTGAAAAACTCAGTAAGCTAATTTGTAGCAACAAGAGAAAGCATCACCACTAGAATGAATAAAATGGAAAACAGAATAATCAGAATGTCAACACTGGAGGATAAAGTTGAAGAAATGGACCACTCAAGAAAAGATTATGAAAAAGTTTTAAAAACACAGGAATGGAATATGCAGGAGATGTGGGACACCATGAAGAGACCAAATCTACATATCATAGGCATAGAGGAAGAAGAAGAATTTCAGGTTAATGGTATTGACCAGACCTTAAACAGGATTGTTGAAGGGAGTTTTCCAAAATTAAGGGAAGTGTGGAGAACACCAAATAGACAGGAACAGAAAAGAAACTTCCCATGGCATAGTATAGTAAAAACACTAAATGTACAGAACAAAGAGATTACTGAAACCAGCAAAAGAAAAACAAGTCACATATAAAGGAAAGCCCATCAGAATTACAGCAGACATATCAATGTAAACTATTAAAGCCAGAAGAACATGGACAAAGGTATTTCCAGTTTCAAATGATCATAGGTGCCCAGAAAACTTTACCCAGGAAAAATGTGTATTATTTTGAGGGGAATGAAAAATCTTCCATGACATAAATAGGCTGAAAGAATATATGTTCACAAAACTGCTCTTCAAAGAATATTTGAAGCAATGCAAAGAAGGGAGAAAGGAACAACTATAACCCAGGGACAACAGAAAGAAACTAAATTAAAGTATAATTGTGGAAACACAAGGTTAGACAAAGACCACAAACAGTAATCAATATGATGGCAAACAATACATATCTTTAAATAATAACTTTCAATATCAATGGACTGAACACCCCAATTAAAAGACAATAGCTGAATGGATTAAGAAACAAAATCCATCCTTTTTTTGTCTGCAAGAAACCCATCTAACCTTCAAAGACAAGCACTACCTTAAGATGAAAGGATAGAAAAGAATATTCCAAGCAAATTGTACTCAGAAAAATGCAGGACTTGCAATTCTAATATCTGAAAAAATAGATTTTAAACTAAGACTAATAAGAAGAGATAAGAAGAGTCCCTTCATTATGATCAAAGAACAATTAACCAAGGAAATATTACAGTCATGAACATATATCCACCAAACTCTGGTGCATATAAATACATAAAAACAACATTTCAGGACTTTAAGACACAGATTAAACCTGAGTCAATAATAATAGGGGACTTCAGTACCCCACTGTCTCCATTAGACAGGTCAACCAAAGAATAAACAGAGAGACATCTGAATTAAATGTTACCATACATCAAATGGACTTAACAGATATCTACCAAATATTCCAAAGAATACACTTTCTATTCAGCACCTGATGGAACTTTCTCAAAAATTGACCACATACCAGGGCACAAAACAGACCTCAAAAAATACAAAATATTGAAATAATTCCATGCAGTCTATCAGACCACAATGCAATAAAGCTTAAAATCAACACTGGAAGAAGCTCTAATCACTACACAAACTCACAGAGATTAAACACACTCCTGAATGATGAGTAGTTCAAAGGAGCATTTAAGAAAGAAATGTATTCCTGGAACACAACACAACTAAACCTCTGGGACAATATAAAAGTAGTCCTAAGAGGGAAATTTATAGCCCTAAATGCCTACATTAAAAAGAAAGCATGCAAATAAATGACTTAAAATTGCAACTCAAGACTTTGGAAAGCCAAGAACAAATGAAACCCAAGCCCAGCAGAATGGAAGAAATAACAAAAGTCAGAGAAGAAGTTAATGAAATAGAAACAAAGAAAACAATAGAAATAACCAGTGAATCTAAGAGCTGTTTCTTTGTAAAGCTAAACAAGATAGACAGAACCTTAGCCTAATTAACCAAAAGAAAGAAAGAGCAAATCCAAATCAACAACATAAGAGATGAAAGGGGAACCATCACAACAGACACTCAAAAGATCCAGAACATGATAAGGGAATATTTTAAAAACATATGTTACTAAATTTGAAAAACTAAAAGAAATGGATGGATATCTAAAATCATGGAAACTGCCAAAGTTAAACCAAGAATAGATCAACAGTGTAAACAGACACATAACATATAAGGAAATCAAGAGAGTAACACAAAGACTCCCTAGTAAAAAAGCCAAGGCCCAGATAGATTTACAGCAGGATTCTACCAGATATTTAAAGAAGATCTCCAAACAATTCTACTTAAACTATTCAAAATGATAGAAACAAATTTCTTCTATGAAGGCATCATAACTCTAATATCCAAACCAGGTAAAGACACAACCAAAAAAGAAAACTATAGACCTATATCCTTAATGAACATAGATGCAAAATTTCTCAACAAAATACTTGCAAACCGTATACAGAGTACATCAAAAAGATAATTCACCATGATCAAATAGGCTTTATTTAAGAGATGCAAGGATAGTTCAATACACATAAGTCAATAAATGTCATAAATCATATAAATGGACTCAAAGCTAAAATCCACATCATTATATCAATAGATGCAGAAAAGGCTTTTGACAAAATTCAACATGTATTCATGATAAAAGTTCTAAAGGGACTTGGACTGGAGGGAACATACCTGAACATAACTAAAGCTATATACAACAAACACATAGCCAATATAATTCTAAGTGGAAAAAACTGGAAGCATTAGCACTAAAACCAAGAACCAGACAGGGCTGTCCACCATCTCCACTCCTTTTCAATATACCACTTGAAACTCTTGCTAGAGCAATAAGAGAAGAGAAGAAAATTAAAGTAATAATTAGAAAAGAAGAGGTCCAATTATACCTTTTTGAAGATGGTAAGATATCTAAGAGATGCCAAAAATTCCACCAGAAACCTCCTAGAAATGATCAACACTTTCAGTAAAGTGGCAGGTTGCAAAATTAATTTACAAAAAATCAGAAGCCTTTCTATATAGCAATAGCCAGCAATTGGAGAATGACTACAGGGAAACCCCCCCTTTCACAATAGCTGCAAAAATAAAATAAAATAAATAAAGTAAAATAAAATGAAATATCCTGGAATAAACCTGACCAAAAATATCAAAGATCTCTACAACAAAAATTTTGAATCTTTAAAGAAAGATATTGAGGAGGCTGGAGAGATGGCTCAGTGGTTAAGAGCACTGAATATTCTTACAGAAGACCTGGGTTCGAATTTCAGCACCCAGATAGCAGCTAACAAAGGTCCATAACTCCAGTCCCAGGGGAATCTGACAGCCTCTTCTGTTCTCCGCGAGCATTGCACGACATGGGTGCACTTATGTAAATGCAGGCAATACACACATACACATAAAAATAAAAATAATAAAAAAATGTTTTTAAAAAGAAAAAGATTGAGAAAGACATGAAAAGATGGAAAGACTTCCTGTGCTCGTGAATTGGAAGAATTAATATTGTGAAAATGACCATCCTACAAAAAGCCATTTATAGATTCAGAGCAATGCCAGTCAAAATTCCCATGACATATTTCACATAAGTAGGAAAAAAAATCCTTAAATGCACATGGAAGCACAAAGACCCCAGAAAGCCAAAACAACCATGATCACAAAAAGCAACACTAGGGGATTACTATATCAGATCTCAATGTATACTACAGGGCTACAGTCATAAAAACTGAGGTACTGGCAACAAAAATAGGCATATAGATCAATGGAATAGCATTAAAGACCCAAGCCTGAGTACACTCAATATCAGCCACCTGATATTTGACAAAGGTGCCAAGAACACACAGTGGAGGAAAGACAGCATCTTCAAAAAACGGTGCTGATAAAACTGGATATCTACCTGTAGAAGAATGAAACTAGATCCTTATATTTCACCTTGTACAAAAGTCAACTCCAAGTGGATTAAAGACCTCAATGTGAAATTGGAAACCCTGAAACTATTAGAAGTAAATATTAGCAGTAACCTACAAGATATAGGTGTAGGAAAGGATTTTCTAAATTGGACAGCGTTTGCTCATGAATTAAAGTCAACAGTCAACAAGTGGGACCTCATTAAACTAAAAAGCTTCTGTACAGCAAAAGAAACAATTAAAAATGGAAGAAAAAAAAACACCACAGAGTGGGGAAAAATCTTCAACAGTGACACATTTGACAGAGGTTTAAGATCCAGAATATATAAAGAACTCAAAAAAAAAAAAAAACCAACCAAACAAACAAAACAAAACAAAACAAGACAAAAAAACTGAAGCAAGAAACAACCCAATTGAAAGATGGACTAAATATTTAAACAGACAATACTCAAAGGACAATATAAAGATGTCTAAGAAACATAATGTGTTCATCCTCATTAGTAATTAGGAAAATGTAAACTAAAACCACCTTAATATTTTACCTTACCCTAGTCAGCCTGGCTAGGATCAAGAGAACAAATGATATCAAATGCTGGTGGGGATGTGGAGAAAGGGGAACACTCATTCACTGCTGGTGAGAATGCAAACTCATGCATCCCCTATGAAACAGTGTGGAGAACTCTTACAAAGCTAAAAATGAACCTTCGATATGATGTGGTTATACTACTTGGCATATACTCAAAGGACTCATCCTATTGTTGAGACACTTGTACAACCATATTTGTTGCTCCTCTTTTCACAATATCTAAGAGTTGGAAGCAACCTACATAGCCCTCAACTGAAAAGTGGTTAATGAAAATGTGGTACATTTACACATTAGCATTCTATTCAGCAGTAAAGAAAGATGAAATAATAAAATTTGCAGGTAAATGGATGGATTTAGAAACTGTTACACCAAGTGAAACAACACAAACTCAGAAAAACAAAAAATGTATGTTCTCCTTCATTTGTGGATCCTAGCACCAAATCCTTACAAATGAGTGCATATCGTAATGCAACTGCATGGACCAGGAATATGGAAGGGAATCAGGGAGGTAAAGAGAATGAAAGAACCCAAGAGACGAATAGAAGGATAAAGGTCTTACTGAGGGAGAAATGAGTAAAAAAAAAAAAAAAAAAAAACGGGGGGAAAAAAAGGGGAAATATATTCTCCAGATGCACAGTTTAAAAAAAAAAATGCCTCAAGCATAGAAGTAATCCCACAGGAATGGAAGAAAACCCTTCCAGGAGCTTATTAAATGAAAAACCCCAGTGCCAGAGCTGGTTTGCCCCCCCTATGAGCTGTTGGCATGAGGGGCCCTAGAGGTCTCTAAATCAATAAAGGTTATTGCCAAAAATATTGGTTGTACACTGGAAGTGGACAGAAAAACCCTATTGCTGAAGACACTATGCTGTGAGCATGGGAGAGGGAGAAATCAAGCTAGGACTAAGTTAGAAACACCCTGCTCATGGATGGATGTCTTTCATGGTGCCAGAAGGGCATATTGCACTATCAACATATCAAAGGAGATGTTCCTATTCGTGCAATAGTGTAGTGTCTAATGTATGTACACCAGCAAATTTTTTATTAAATATAGTGCTGGCTCCAAGGGGTGGAACACACACCTGGTACTGTAGACCAGGCCAACCTCTTGTGGCAGGGGAGAATATAGGCCCTGTATTATTCAGGGTTCTCTAAAGGAACAGAACCGGTAGAATTTATATATATATTTATCAGATTAGCTCACAGGATAGAGTCCCAGTAGTCCAACAATTGCTGCACCACACTGGAGAGGCTGAGAATCTGGTAGTCGCTCAGTCCACAAGGCTGGATGTCTCAGTAGTCTCAATCTAGCACTGAAGGTCTGATGAATTCCAAAAGATTGGCTAGTCTTCAGTCTACAGCAGCAAGACGAACTCATCAGTGAGAGAGGAGGCAAGAGGCAAAAAGCAAGCTCTCTCTTCTGCCATGGCCTTTTATGTGGGCTGCCATCAGAAGGTAACACCCACATTTAGGGTGTATCTTCCAGCTTCAGATGATCCAATCAAGAATATTTCTCTCATTTCACTTAATCCCAGATGCAGTCAAGCTGACACCCAGGATTAGAAATTGCAAGCCAGATAGGAACCTACTGCAACTGTTTTGTTAAATGGATGTGATGAACTTGGTGAAATACGGACCAAGCATTTGTGTTTACACCCATAGGTTAAGATATTACAGCAGTCATTGTTTAGATGTTCTTGCTCCTTGCTGTTTGTCTTTTTATAGTAGATGGAATCCCCCTGAAATGGGCCAACAGCCCATGGAAAACAGACCCGAAAGTTCATCCAGAGGCCAAAAATGTCAATGCCTTGCCACAAATGGAGGAAGAACATATGACACCTACCACCTACTCTAAGGCTCAGGGACTTTTGTGGAAGAGGTTGTCAGGAAGACTGTAAGAGCCAGAGGAAGGGGTGGAGTGTTAACTTGAAGTGTCTTCCAACCACTATGTGGGCAAACTATAGTCTCACCTCCTTCCCACCCTCATCATGGAGATGAGGGGGGAGTCTGTTACCCTTCCAACACAATCAGTCAATGTTAGCAGCATGTGGGGGAGGGGCTAAGGACATATAAGCTGAGAAAGCCATGACACACCGCTCTCACCATTTTGTGTGGCTGTTGGGAAGTCACAGGATCTACACTTTAGTGTGGACTTTCGAGAACAGCTGTAAGTGAGGAGGTGACCACTCTTCTGTAAATAAACTCCCATCATACACTCTGTTAGCAAGCCAATAAAATAGTTAGGATTTAAAAAAACAAAAGAAACATACAAACAAAAACAAAAAACAAAACAAGCCAACAACAACAGAACAGAACTAATGGAAACCCAAACCCACAGACACAAAAAATAACAAAAATTAGAGAAGAAATTAATGAAATAGAGAGAAGAAGAACAGTAGAAGGAAACAATGAATCCAAGAGCTGGTTCTTTGAAAAGATAAATGAAATAGACCCTTAGCCTACTTAACCAGAAGAAAGAGCAACTTTAAATCATCAGTGTCAAAGATGAAAGGGGAAACTTTGCAAGAGATAACAAAAAGATCCAAATCATTATTAGGGATTACTTTTAAAACCTATTAAATTTGAAAACTTTAAATAAATGTGTATCTAAAAACATGGAAATTACCAATGCTAACCAAGAAGAGATCAACAGCTTAAACAGACCCATAACACTTAAGGAAACTGAAACAAGAATACTAAATCTGCTGACTAAAATAAAGCCAAGACACAAATGGATTCTACCAGATATTTAAAGATATATATCCAATACTAATTAATTTATTCAAAAAGTTTAGAAACAGAGAGAGAACTTCAAAATTTCTTTTATGAAGCCAGCCAATACCAAATCCAGGTAAACATAAAACAACAACAAAAATCATCAACAACAAAAACTATAGACCCTTATGCTTAATGAACATAGATGCAAAAGTTCTCAACAAAATACTTGCAAACCACATACAGAAGTACATGAAAAAGATTGTCCACTATGATCAAGTAGACTTTGTTCCAGAGATGCAGGGATGATTCAATATATGTAAGTCAATAAACATCAAAAGCCATATAAATGGGCTCAAATACAAAACCCACATGATCATATCAATAGACGTAGAGAAGGCCTTTGCCAAAATTCAACATGCATTTATATTAAAAGTCAGACAGAATTGGACTGGAGGGTATGTATCTCAACATAATTAAAACTATATACAACAAACCCAAAGGCAATATCATTCTAAATGGTGAAAAACTGGAAGCATTCCCATTTAAATAAGGAACCAGATGGCTATCCAGTCTCTCCCCTCCTTTTCAATAAAGTATTTGAAACACTTGCTAAAGCAATAAGTCAACAGAAGGAAAAAAATTTTTAAAGCCCACAGACAGTCACTTAAGGACAGACAGAATCCAGTAAATGGTACTGGCAAAACTGGATCTCCACCTATAGAAGAATTAAGGTAGATCCTTATTTTTCACCTTGCACAAAATCTACTCCAAATGGATCAAAGACCTCAATGTGAAACCTGAAACTCTGAAACTGTTTGAAGAAAAACTTGGCAATAACCTGAAAAATGTAGGTGTATGAATGGACTTTCTAAATGGGACATCAGTTGCTCTGGAATTAAGGTCAGGAATAAGCAAGTGGGACGTCATTAAACTAAAAAGCTTCTGTACAAAAAAAGAAAGTGAAGAGAATACCTGCAGAGTGGGAGATTATCTTCACCAGTGACACATCTGACAGAGGTTTAACATCCAGAATATGTAAAGAACTCAAAAAAAAAAAAAAATCAAGAAAGCAAAAGATGGCCTAGGATTATAGAGTTCTCAAAAGAGGAAGTAAAGATGGCTAAGAAGCATCTTAAAAGGCGTTCAACATCATTAGTAATTTTGGAGATGCAAATTAAAATCACTTTAAGATTTCATCTAACCTTAAGATTTCATCTTACCCCAGTCAGACAGGCTAAGAAAGAAAACAAATGATACCAAATGTTGGAGAGGATGTGGGGAAAGGGGAATGCTCACTCACTGCTGCAAACTTGCTCAAACCCTATGGAAAGCAGTGTGGAGAGCCTTTAAAAATTTAAAAATGAACCTACCATTTGACCCAGTTATGCCATTCCTTGGCATATGCCCAAAGAACTTGTCCTATTGCCAAGACACTTGTGCATCCATGTTTGTTGCTGTTCTTTTCACAATAGTTAAGAGACGGAAGCAACCCAAGTGTCCCTCAACTGATGAGTGGATAATGAAAATCTGGTACATTTCCACAATGGTGTTCTACTCTGTGGTTTAAAAAAAATGAAAAAAAAAAGATGAAATCATTAAATTTGCAGGTAAAAGGATGGAACTAGAGAGTGTTATACTAAGTGAAGTAGCACAGACTCAGAAAAACAAATGACATATATTCTCTCTCATATGTGGATCTTAGCACCAAATTCTTATATGTGAGTGTGTAAACAGATGTAACTGTGGGAATCAGAATAATGGAAAGGAACCAGGGAGGTAAAGGAAATGAAAGAACCTGAGAGAGAAGAATAGTAGGAGACAGGTGTCACTAAGGGAGAAATGGATAAAATGGGGCCATTTGAATGGAAGGGGGAGGCAGGGTTATACAAGGAAACTTCTGGATAAAGGGAAAGAAGCTCAAGAAAAGTCCGACCAGAGGAAACTGGTATTATCAAGGGAGAAATGGGGAAAATGGGGACACTTTAAATGTGCAAATGATGGCTGAATGGAGAGAGGAGAGAGCAATAATGCCCAGCAAGTTAAAAAAACAAAACAAAACAAAAAACAGACAGAATCATATTAGCCCAGCAACCTAATGACAAATTAAACATACAGTACTACATGAGTCCACATGTATAGCTAAATGCTACATAACAAGAAACAGTGCCAGACAGGAGAAACCTTCCCAAGAGACATCCAAAATTATATAGGATATTGCCACAGACTTTGATGGCCTTCCAGAACTTGAAGGTAAGACCCCACTGCTGAAGACAGAACATGCTTTTGAAAGGATTTGGAGCAACAGAGTTGGAACAGCCCTGAAACCACTTCCCCTGAAGGCTAGCCTCTCATAGCTTTGGAGAGCACTGTGAAGGTACCAAAGGAAAACATCAGTCTATGGTCCAACACCAGATTCAAATAACCACATCAATGGCCAGCACAGCATATGGCATTGGTGCGGTAGTAGCACTTTTATCTTACGGGCAATCCACAGCTACCTAATTGGACTAAAAGCCCACTAAATGGAAGGAAACTCAAGTGTGGTACTGCAAACATAACCAAATATACATGGCTGGAGAGGTCATAGATCTTAAAGAAAACCCCAAGATTGTCACATCCCTAGACTAATGTTTTCTTACTATGTGCAAAATATGTATCCTTATATTTACAGACAAATATCCCAGTCATTTTGTACCAGTTGGAGACTCAATAAGTTCCACAACTGGCAACATGGACATTTTCTATGAATTGCCCAGGCCTAAGTGACACATCTACAGTGCAACCTCTACACCTAAGGCTAACAGAATATAGAACAGGGGTAAAGAAGAGGACATTAATGAATCTCTCAGTTGTCATTAATGGAGCTCCCTCATGCAGGGGAGGACCAGGAACACAAAAGGTCACAAAAAGGGCAGAGCATTGTAGATTAAGAGTCTGCTGAATGCTTGTCCTTGGACAGGACTCCTTTATAAACTTCACCCACCCAAGGCTCAAGGACTATCAGGGAAGAGGGGTTGGAAAGATTGTAAGAGGCAGGGAGGAGGTACAGGACCATATAGAAAGAGTCCTACAAGCTCCTGCTCATATGATTCTATGGCAATGGTGTCAGCATATACAAGTCCCATGCAAACTCAGCCAGACAAAACCCAATATAGAATGGGGAGATGAACAGCAGACCCCAATCTTAGATGAAGAAATATTGGCAACTCATTACTGCTAGGGGAGAAAGAGCTGATCTTCCAAAAATAAGAGATTCTGGACAGGCTGACTAGACCTCAGTGGATGGATGTGCACTGGGGAATATTTGAGGACACTGACTTGACACAGTGGGCCTTAGTACAGATGACTGAGTATGTGGGTTTCAGTGGGGGGAGGTGAGAGTGTGCTGATTGGGACAGAGGTATAAAGATGGTTAAGATTGTTTGAGATATTGTGTATGAAAGACACAAAAATTTAATAAAACAAATTTGGAAAAAGGTTTGAATAAGGTAATTTAGATGTGTAAAAGGTAAGATTTAAATATGATATATATATAAATATATATATATATATATATTAAATTTTTAAATCAATGGAGTTATTGCCATAATCTTGTTATTACAAGGCTTGACTTAAACAAAATATATGTCTCATTAAAGTTTATTCAAAAGCATTTATTGTTTGCTCTGTGAAAAGTATCAGGCAGATGTAACTGACTTTCTGGGTGTTCAATAACCATACCTAGAATTCACTCTCTGGCAGCATTCCATCAAAACTACCATATCATTATTATTGTCATTTTTTGTCTTTTTATAGACATGGTCTCCCTATAGCCCCAGCTGGCCTGTCACTCATTGTATAGATCAGGCTTGCCTTGAAGTCACAGAGATCCACCTGCCTCTGTCTCCCTAATGCTGGAATTAAAGGCATGGGCTACCATGCCTGGCTTTACCATATTATTTTTATGATTTAAAAAATTACCTTTTTAAGATTTGCCATTTCTGTGCCTACTTTCACTAAATAATCACCTGTGTGTCATCTTTCAATGGAAAGTTCTCCCTCAAGACATAATCAATGACACCACCTTTGCTCAATTATGTGTACATAATACAATACATTTTATCAGAAACATTTCCTAAATCATATATTTCCTTATATGGATAATAGCTTATTAGCTTTCTCTGCTAAAGATATAAATATAACTGTTTTAAAAGATTTACAGACTTTATGACAAAATGTTCATTTACATTGTGTCAGCCTAATGTTTCATTCAACAGTCTTGGATATATTGTTACTCATTTCTTTTTTCATTAAGCCTCATAAACTGTGTCTTTTTCAAAAAAAGATAACATTAAATTCTGTTCAACAGTGTTTTATTTATTTTTTTATGTGTATGAGTGTATTGCCTGAATGTTGGTGAGTGCACCCGTGTCGTGCAATGCCTATGGAGGACAGAAGAGGCTGTCAGATCCCCTTGAACTGGAGTTATGGACAGTTGTTAGCTGCCATGTGGGTGCTGGGATTTGAACCCGGGTCTTCTGCAAGAACAGTGAGTGTTCTTAATCACCGAGCCATCTATCCACAGCCCCTCTAATCAACAGTTTTTAGGCAAAATCAACTAACCTTAACTTTTCTTTGGAATTCCCAATACAGCTTTCTCTCACATTTTTCTTTCTCTTAAAGAAGGCACTAATTTAAATTCACCCTTCCACATTGTAGCACTCCTATAATTTTCTTGCATTACAGCAATTAGACCTAGAAGCTGAGTTTAGAACAAAGACAACTTTCTCATAGATACTTGGATTTACCCATTTATTTCTTTTTAAACTCCCCTTTTACTTGTATAAGTTTAGAATGGTTCATTCTACCCAATATACCTATTGCTAAAATTCTTTCTGGGAGGCATAAACAATGACAGCTTCCACCTCCCTTGGTTGCAATGATGAACTGAGGTTGGATTTAGCCAAGCTACAGTTCATTTATTAAACTACAGTGAGTTTATCTGGCTTATTTATAGAGCAATATGTAAGGGCTTACTTGCAGGAGTGTGGGCACTCCCTTCCTAAGGCCATACTGGAAAGTCTTCATCCAAGCTTGGATGTTGACTTCCTCACAGACACACAAAATGGAAAGAGAGCATCCTCTTGGCTTACTCAGCATATATACCCTTAGCCCCTCCCCTGGAACTAAGACCAACTTGTTGGTTGGGAGGTACAGCTGGCTCTCCCTCCCCCTCCTTTCTTATGGATCATAGCAGTAAACAAGTTTAGGTGTGATGATCCTAGGCAAGTGGGTGCAATCAAATTTGAGAAGACCGTGTCTGTCCATGGTGTGTTGAAGGACAGTACTATGCACAAAACTTAAACATTTTTTTAAATTTTGAAATCATTGCTATAATGTGACTTAGAAACACCATAAACTTCTAAATGTTTTTCATAATGGTTGTGCCAGTCTCTTATTCTTGAGAACTTCATTCATGTATCCAATGAAATATGATCATATATGTCCATCCTTATCTCCTCCAACTTCCTTTCCAAGACTTGTGATGTATTTAAAAAATATTTATTATGTGTATATGTATGCCTGTATGAGTTTTATGTGCACCATATACATGCAGGAGCCTGTGGAAGCCAGAGGAGGGCATTGGATTCCTTGGAAGTAGAGTTTACAGGTATTTGTGACTCTCTGTGTGGATGCTGGGCATGAAATCTGAGTCTTCTGCAAGAGCAGTAAGAGCTCTTACCTATTAATACTGAGCCATCTCTCCAGTCCACTCACTGTTTATTTATTTTTAGAACCCACTAAATCCATTAAATTCGCATATGCCCATGGGAGTAGGATCATCCACTGGAGCATGGGGATCCTACCAGTGGCCACATCCTCAAAAAGAGTGTCCCTCAGCAACTATCAACTGCCAATACCTCCTCACTAAGGGGTGGGGGTGGAGATCATATATCGCATCCATACCAGATTTTTGTTGGTCTGATCTTGTGTAGGTCTTATGCATGCAACCCATAGCTTCTGGTTGTTCATGAGTGTGCTAACCATGTGATAGTACTTCATAGCACTCCTTCCCACCCTCCAGTTCTCTCTTTCTGCCCTCAGTTCTGTGATGTTCCCTGAGCCTTGAGGAGGAAAGTTAATATAGATGTCCCATTTAGGGCTGAACACTCAGTCTCTTGTTCTTAGCAATTTTAGCAGTTATGCATGTCTCCATTGACTGTTGACAGTGAAGAAAAGCAGCTTCTCTGACCAAGGTTGAGAGCATTCCAGGTTTATGGTCATAAACACAAATATTTAGAATACACATGGACAGCAAAACCATTTGGCAAAAAAAATAGCAGGTTTTACCCTATGGTCTAACCCCCACCCCAAAGGCATGGGCTTTTTGACCAAGATTAAAGTATCTACATGAAATGACCTCTTGTGTAATAGATCCCAAATCCAACCAAAAAAAGCAGTTAGTAACAGTCATGCCACTGTTGCACCAATGGGCATATCTTGCCTAATGGATTGGTATTATATCATGCAAAGTCCAGTGCTGGGTGAGATCACTGGGGTGTTTTCTCCTCCAGTAGCCTGAGTAGCATTTTCTGATGCTATAAAAGCTGGAAAACAGGGATAAAACTTCCTGGTTGCTTTTATATAGGTTTCTGTATGTCCTGCAACCAAAGTGTGTTGTGTGGTGTTTTAAGCAACAGGGTCTTACCATGTAGTCATTGACAGTAAACAAGAACAATGGCAATAGCCTGTGCTGTTTTGGAGATCTCTGGACCCTCCCTGATGAATAACTCATAGGGCGGTAACCCATGACTTGCACTAAGATTTTCATTTAATAACCTATATAGTCTGAGAACATCATTGTCCACCCATACAGGGTAATTTCATTTGAGTTCTTAATTTTTTTCTAACTAGTGGGTTTCTCTTTTTGAATACATCCTTGGTTTTGATTAATTTACCCATAATCCCCTCCTGTCTTCCATACCCTGCCCCCATCTCTGCTTAATCTTCAACCCCCACTATTTCCCCTACCTCTTCTTTAACTTCACATTCTATTATCCCAACAATTATTTTTTAATTGGGTTGTGACATGACTTTTATTTTCTTATACCATTGAGTGAAATCAGAAGATGAAGGGGGAGGGCCAATCCAACTTGCATTCTTACCCTGAGAGCACAAAGGTTCTCAATTCTCTGCATTCTTAGCAACATTTCTGGTTATCATAGCCACTCTAACAGGCATTGAATAATATCTTGTTTTTATTTACAATTTCCTCATGCTTACTGATATTGACTTTTGTTATATGTACCTGCCAGCCATCTGCATGTCTCTCTTTGGGAAAGATCTATTAATTCCTTTGTTCACTTTCAAGTGTGTTGTTTTCTTAATATTGAGTTATTTGAGTTCTGGATATATAGTGGATATTAACCCCTTCCTACCTTCTCTTGTTCTGTATGTTGTCCCTTCATTCTATTGTTTTCTATTTTTTTAATGAAATTTCTGGCTTATATATAATCGTATTTGTCTATTATGCTTTATTACCTGGGCTTTCTGGGATAATGTATAGAAAATCATTGCCCAGAATAGTGTAAAGAAGGTTCTTCCCTTTGTTTTTCTATTAGTATTACAATTTCAATTTTTATGTTTAAAGCTTTAAACATTTTGCATAGTTTTTATACACATTGGGAAATATGAATCCAATTCCATTCCTCTATTTGTTGATTTTATCACCACTTATTGAAAATATTATTGTTTCCCATTTGTATGTTTTTATGAAAATCAATTGACCACAAGTATGATTGATTATTTCTAGATTGCCTGGTTTACTCCATTGTTCAATGTATTTGTTCATGTTGTTTCATTTATTGTAGTTTTGTAGAATGTTCTTTTCAGGCTTCTAACTCTTTATAAACTTAAGGTTGTTATGACTAGTGAATTATTTTTTCATATAATAATGCCATATAAAATTTAGGATTATTCTATTTTGTGAGAAATGCTTTTGTATTTTTGATAAGGAATTCACTGATTCTGTAGATCACGTTGAGTATTATGGACATAGGTTGATTAGTCCATTATCATAGCAAGTACTTGAGTTAAACTGACTTATAAAGAAAGATTTACAGCTACTTACAGCTGCTGGAGTACAAGGCAAGGTCAACACATTGTTTCCAGCAGAAAGTGCATAGCAAAGCAACTTGCTCTCTTAACAGCATCTACAAAAGAAAATCAGAGTAAGAGGAAAGGGTAGAGTCCAAATAGTCCCCTTCAAAACCATGCAACCACATGACTGGAAGACTTTAAATTCAGCCCCATCCCTTGAAGATTCCACCCCCTCCCCAGTAATGCTTCAAGTTGAGGGCCAATATTTTATTTAACAACTGGTCCCTTCAGGAAACACCCAAACCATACCAAGATATTTCAGCAAGATTAATTTTTCCAGTCTATAAATAAAAATTATATTTCAATGTATTTATGTTTTCATTCAGATTTTATAATTCTCAGTGTACAGATATTAGCCTATGTGAATAAATTTATCTCATTTGTTTTATCTCTTACAAATAGAATTTTTCTTGATTTCTTTTTCAGTTGATTTGTTATTAGTATATTAAAAATTGATTTTTATACTCTGATTTTGTTGAATTTTTTTGTTCTACCATTTTCCTGTAGGGTTCTTAAAAATAAGATGGAATTGTAAATAGGGGCCATTTCATTTCTTCCTTTCTTTTCCAAGTTAGATGCCTTTTAGTATCTGTTTGTGCCTATTTGACCTTGCTGGGACTTCAGTCTCAAATGAATGGAAGTGTGTGTCTTCATTCCTAATTTTATATGGAAAGGTTTCAACTTTCCACCATTTTGTATAATGTTGGCTGTAAGTTTCTCATTTAGGGCATTTATTATGTCAGGTGCATTCATTCATCTTATACCAATTTTGTTGAGAAATTTTGGCAAGAAAGATGTTGAATTTTATTAAATGTTCATTTTGCATCTACTAAGATGAAGAGATGACTGTATGATCATTATTCTTCATTCTATTAATTTAGACCATCACATTTACTGATATATGTATATTGAGCCGTGCTAGTGTCTTAGTCAAAAAACAACCTGATAATCATGAATGATTTCTTTAATATACTGTTAAATTCAGTTTGCATTATTGTTCACAGGGACATTAGCTAGCAATTTCATTTTCTTCTAGTATCTTTGTTTTTGAAACAACGCTGACCTCAGAAGATGAGTCTTGGAAATAATTCTACTATCTACTAAATTATTCTATTTTAGAAGGATCAGACTTTGTTCATTAAATATTTGTTAGAATTCATCGATGAAATCATAAGGTCTATGGATTTTCTTTGCTGAGAAGGTTGAAGTTATTGAATTTTTAGTCTTCTAAAATGTTTTTCTTCTTGATTCAGCCTTGGTAGACTGTATGTTTATAGCAATTGATCCATTTTTTTTCTAGGTAATTAAAATGTTGCAGTATATTTGATGGTTGACTCAATCTATTTGTTGTAGTCTTCTGAAGTTTTCTGTTTGTTTTTTCAGTTGAATTAGGTAAATTATGTGTTTTGGAGAATTTGTTATTTTCTTCTAGGTTATGTAATTTGATATATGATTTTATGG
>NW_008359324.1:1247111-1274359 GCF_000622305.1 Nannospalax galili
TACAATTTTAATATTTATAGTTTATTAGCATCTCTATTTTCATTGATCTCTGCTCTTATCATAATTTTTCCTTCTTCCATGGTTGGATTCAGTAGCTCATCTTTTATTAGTCTCTGAAGGTATAATTTACATACAGACTTAGTACCTTTTTTAATGGAGATATTTACAAACAAATGTCCCTCTGAGAGGTTATTTTTCTGAATTCCATAGAATTTATTATGTCTTGATTTTACTTTAATTTTTGTTAAGAATCTTCCATATTTATTTTAATTTATTCCTTGACACATCAATTAAACAGTGTGTTAACTTCATAGTTTTCTGTGTGAATTTTTTCTTTTCTTCTTTCTATTATTGTCTTCTAACTTTATTCCAATGTCATCACAGAAGATAGTTTGCAAATTCCAGTCTTTAAAATTTTGACATGTCTTGTGGCCTGGTACAGAGGAGAGTCTTCCGTGTATGCTCAAGAATATGTGTAATATGCTATTGTTTGGTAAAGGGTCCTGTGTATATCTATTAGGCTTATTTTTTTCTTGTTCATATCTTTTATTTATGTATCTTCTATTTATTTAATCTATTACTGAAAGTAAATTAATGTTTTCTAGCTTTTCATTAATACATTCTTAAAAATCTGTCCACTGATTCTTATGTGCAGTCTGGTTTAAACACGTCTATAATATGTGGAGGATTTGAAAGTACAATTTAAGAGAAAATGCTCCTTATGACATTTTATATTTTCCTGAATGAATTGCATTCTTCTTTAGATATTGGTTTTACTGACTGGAACATTGTAGTAAAATCATATGTTACTTTTTCCTTTTTAATTTTTAAAAATTTACTAATTTTTATTTAATGTGTATGGCTGTTGTACCTGCATTTACTTAAGTGCACTTGTGTCATGTAAGGGTCACAGGGGGCTAGAAGGGGGCACTGGATTCTCTGAAAGTAGAGTTTCAAACAATCGTTAACTTTCATGTGTTTGCTAGGAATCAAAACCTGCATGTTCTGCAAGAGTACTGTTCTTAACTGTTGAGCCATCTCTCCATTCCACGTTTCATTTGTTTGTTTGTTTGTTTGTTTGTTTGTTGTTTTTCGTTTATAGCTGCAGCTGGTCTGGGTCTCTGTTTAGTAGATCAGGCTAATCTTGACCTCACAGAGATCTGCCTGCCTCTGCCTTCCAAGTGCTGGGATTAAAGGTATGTGCCACTATGTCAATATATTCATGCATAAGAAGGAAGTGCTTGTATATTATTACTAGAATCCAAAATTCCTGGAACTGGCAGTTTTATTCATGTATATTAGCATGACTTCAGCATGAAAAGAATGGTATTTCAAACTTTGCTCTTCTAAAATGATTGTTTTGTTTTGCTTGTCAACTCTGTTATATTTGGCTTTTCTGACTTATTTTCTACTACTTCTTCCCTCTTTATATAAATTAATAGTAATACCATTTTTCATATTTATAATTTCATGACATAAAGTCATAATGAAAGTTTGATGTTCAAGCTTATAAAGTTTCTTATCTATACCATACCTGACATGTGACCTTGGCATGTCAGTTTGCATTTCTTTAAACCTAAAATTTGTTTCATACTGGAAATGAAAGAATAGATGTTTTAGTTGTCAAAGACTCAGTTCTTATTTCTGAAGATGATACTGAAGATTTATTATTTCTTTCCTTAGAATACTCTTCCACAGAGAGTGTTGACTTTTAAAATAGAATTTATTGCTTTTCCTAACAATGTTTTACTCTGGACATGAAGAGGATCTCTAGTCTAGGCATGAGCCAGGCTTACAATTTTTTCTTCTCCAGAGAGGGTAGAGGAAAAGGAAAATTTTTACTGTTGCCTCCAAAGCAAGGAAGAGCACTCCATCTGATTCTATGGAGGAGAAACCTGGGTTTCACCTGTAGGTGTCATCTACCTAGCATGTGGGGCAGGATTGTATACTCTGCTAACTCAAGCTTTTACACAGAATGTTCTTAGGTGTTAATTCCTTTGTGGTGTCACTTGATAATTATAACTATTATTAAAAGTGACATTTTTGGCTCTCTCCCACCAGCAGGCCTCTCCCTCTAGGGTGAGTCTATCCTGCCCTCCTTGCCTTGACTCCTCCAGCCTCACTCACCCTCCCATCTCCTCTGCCAGTCTCTCTTCCTAGCCTGGATCCTGCCCCATTCCTTGTCTGGATGCCCCAGACACCTGGGGAACCACCACTGCTTCCTGATCCTGTGCATCCAGAGCAGGGAAGTTCCTTCTCAGGTCCCCAGGAGCACTACTTCTGGGCCTGGCCCCGCCCTCACCTCCCTCTGCTTCCCTGGGCCTGCAGGACCTGCAGGCCCCTCTCTGACCCAAAGGCCTCTCTCTCCAGGGTAAGTTGATTCTGCCCTCCATGCCTTGATTACCCCAGCCTCACTCACCCTCCCATCTCCCATTCCAGTCTCTCATCCTAGCCTGGGCCCTGTCCTATTCCTTGTGTTGGTACCCCAGACACCAGGGAACCACCACTGCTTCCTGATCCTGTTCATACAGACCAATTCAGTTCCTTCTCTGGTGGCCAGGGGCACTCTGGACCTGGCCCCGCCCTCACCTCCCTCTGGATCCCTGGGTCTGCACAACAACAGCCTCTTCCCAGAAGCAGGGGCTGGCCTTTCCTCTTCCTGGTCGTTTGCATTCAGACCAACCCAGCTTCTCAAGCAGTCCCCAGGGGCCCTTGTGGCCCCTCTCCTGCCTCCATCTTCCTTTGCATCTCTGGGTGGCACAGCCACCAGTTGCCCTAGACAAGTGTCTTTCCTGGGATTGGCTCCCAGGCCAGTCCCACCCCCAAATTCCTGAGGCCAAAGTGTAACCTGGAGAGATGCAGACCTTAGGAGAAAGCCTGAGAGCACATGATCCTCATCTGACTTGGGCCTCTGTGGGAACTCCTGAAGACAAAAGCAATTTGGCCACTCCAATATAAAATCAAAAGAAAGAACTGGAAGCTTACAGGAAACAGCCTTTCATGCCCTAAAAGTAAACCACAAAGACACATAAAGTTCAAAAAAAGAAGCAGACCTAAATTGAAGGCTTGAGTCTCACACAAGAATCAGAAACTACAAAAGAAATTCACATATCAAAATCACAGAGATGAGAACCCCCTAGAGACAATGCAGGACATGGAACTCAAAAGAACAATTATAAACATGATAAAAGAATTCAGTGAATTTAAAGAAACACAAACAAATAAATCAAAGAACTGAAGGAAGATAGGGATAAACTTCTGAATGAATTCAGAAAAGAGCTAGAAATATTGAAGACTAATCAGCCTGAAATGAAGAAGGAAGTGAAACACTCAGCAAGCCAATTAGAAATGAGAGGAGAAAAACTCACCAATAGGATGAACAAAATGGAAAACAGAGTATCAAGACTAGAAGATAAGGTGGATGAACTAGACCACTCAAGTAAAGATTATGAAAATCACAAGAATGGAATATTCAGGAATTGTGTGACACCATAAAAAGACCAAACTAACAAATCATAAGCATATAGGAAGGAGAAGAATCCCAAGATAATGGCATGGATCAGATCTTCAACAGAATCATGGAAGAAAATTTTCCAAAATGAAAGACATGCCCATACACATACAAGAAGCATATAGAACACCAAACAGACAGGATCAGAAAAGAAACTCTCCATGGCACATCAAAGTAAAAAAACTACACATATAAAACAAAGAGACAATTCTGAAAGCTGCAAAAGAGAAACAACAAGTCACATAAAAGGAAAACCCATTAGGATTACAGCTGACTTTTCAGTGCAAACTATGAAAGCCAGAAGAGCCTAGAACAAAGTATTCCCAGTTTTGAATGATCACAGATGCCAAAACAGACTGCTATACACAGCCAAAATGTCTATTACAGTCAAAGGGAAAAGAAAAATCTTCCATGACATAAACAGACAGAAGGAATTCATGTCCATAAAACCAGCCCTTCAGGGAGTTCTGGAAGCAATACAAAGACCTGAAGAAAGGAATGACTATACCCGAGGTGTTGCCGAAAGAAATTCAATGAAGGTATAACTGTGGAAAAGTACAGCTACATCATGAATGTAAATAGAAACAAAAATCACAGGATTCAATACTCATCATTCATTAATAACTTTGAATATTACTGGAATGAACTCCCCAGTCAAAAGACACTAGGTGAATGGGTTAAGAAACAAAACCCATCTTTTTGTTGTCTGCAAGAAACCCATCTCACTTTCAAGGACAGACACTATCTTAAAGTGAAAGGATGGAAAAAAATATACCAAGAAAATGGCATTAAGGAAAAAGGAGGTGTAGCAATTCTAATATCTGACAAAGTAGACTTTAAAACTAATCAGAAGAGACAAAGGGGTCCACTTCATTCTGATCAAAGGAATAATGAATCAAGAAAATATTACAATCATGAACATATATACACTAAACACTGGTGCACCCAACTTCATAAGAACAATACTACAGGACTTTAAGACCCAGATTAATCCCAACGCATTAATAGTAGGGTACTTCAATATCCCTCTGTCTCCATTAGGTAGGTCAACAGGGCAAAGAGTTAAAAGAGAGATACCTGAATTAAACAATACCAAATATCAAATGGACTTAAGAGACATCTACCTAGTATCAAGCCAAGCACCAAATGACATACTTTCTACTCAGCAACCCATGGAACCTTCTCCAAAATCGACCATATACTGGGGCACAAAACAAACCTCAACAAATACAAAAAGAATGAAATAATTCCATGCGTTCTATCACACCACAATGCAATAAAGCTTACAATCAACACCCACAGAAGCCCTAATCATCACATGAACACATGGAGATTAAACAACACACTACTGAATGATGAATAGGTCAAAAGGGAAACTAAGAAAGAAATAAAAGTATTCCTGGAACTAAATGAAAAGGACAATACAACACAACAAAACCTCTGGAACATGTGGAAAGTGGTCCTTAGAGGGCAGTTTATAGCTCTAAGTGCCTACATCACAAAACTGGAAAGAACACAAACAAATGACTTAACTTTGCAACTCAACACACTTGAAAAGAAACAGCAAACGAAACTCAAGCCCAGCAGACAAGAAGAAATAACAAAAATCAGGGCAGAAATTAGTGAAATTGAAACAAAGAAAACAATATAAAGAATCAACGAATCCAAGAGCTGGTTCTTTGAAAAGATAAATAAGATTGGCAGACCACTATACCAGTTAACCAAAAGAAAGAAAGAGCACCCCCAAATAAACAAAATCAGAGATGAAAGGGGAAATATCACAACAGTCACCAGAAAGATACAGAATATTATAGGGGAATACTTTAAAAAACATATATGATACTAAATATGAAAACCTAAAAGAAATGGATGGATATATAATGGCATGGGAACCACCAAAACTAAACCAAGAAGAGATTAACAGCTTAAACAGACCCATAACACACAAAAAAAATTGAAACAGTAATACAAAACGTCCTGACTAAAAAAAGCCTAGGACCAGATGGATTTACAGAAGAATTCTATGAGACATTTAAAGAAGTTCTACATCCAATACTACTTAATTTATTTAAAAAGGTAGAAATGGAGGGAGAACTTCCAAATTCCTTCTACGAAGCCAGCATCACTCTAATACCAAAGCAAGGGTAAGATACAACCAAAAAAGAAAACTATAGACCCATATCCTTAATGAACATAGATGCAAAAATTCTCAACAAGATACTTGCAAACCGCATACAGGCACACATAAAAAAGATCATCTACCATGATGATCGGCTTTATCCCAGAGATGCAGGGATGGTTCAATATAAGTAAGTCAATAAACATCATAAATCATATAAATGGGCTCAAAGACAAGAACCACATGGTCATCTCAATAGATGCGGAGAAGACTTTTGACAAAATTCAATATGGATTTATGTTCAAAATCCTAGAGAGAGTTGGACTGGAGGGAACATACTTCAACATAATTAAAGCCGTATATAACAAACCCACAGTCAACATCATTCTAAATGGAAAAAACCTGGAAGCATTCCCATTGAAATCAGGAACCAGAAAAGGCTGTCCAGTATCGATACTTCTCTTTAACATAGTGCTAGAAACTCTTGCAAGAGCAATAAGACAAGAGCAGGAAATTGAAGGAGTAATAATTGGAAAAGAAGAGATCAAATTATCCCTTTTTGCAGATGATATGATATTATATCTAAGAGATGCCAAAAATTCCACCAGAAAACTCCTAGAAATTATTAACATGTTCAGTAAAGTTGCGGGTCACAAAATTAACCTACAAAAGTCTGTAGTCTTTCTATATACCAATAATAAGCAATCAGAGAAAGAGCACATGGAAACACTCCCCTTCACAATAGCTGCAAAAAAAATAAAATATCTCAGAAAAAAATCTGACCAAAGATATTAAAGAGCCCTACAATGAAAATTTTAAATCATTAAAGAAAGAGATTGAGGAAGACATCTGAAGATGGAAGGAACTCCCATGCTCATGGATTGGAAGAATTAATATTGAGAAAATGACCATCCTACCAAAAGTCATTTATAGATTTAATGCAATGCCAATCAAAATCCCCATGACATTTTTCACAGAACTGGAAAAAAACATCCTAATATTCATATGGAAGGACGAAAGACCTCGGATAGCCAAAACAACCCTGAGCACTAAGAGCAATGCTGGGGGGAAAACTATACCAGATTTTAAGCTCTATTACAGACTTATAGTCATAAAAACATGGTACTGGCATGAAAATAGACCCATAGATCAATGGAAAAAATTGAAGACCCAAATATGAGTAAATACGATGTCAGCCACCTGATATTTGACAAAGGGGCCAAGAATATTAACTGGAGGAAAAACAGCATGTTCAGCAAATGGTACTGGCAAAACTGGATCCCCACCTGTAGAACAATGAAACTGAACCCCTATCTTTCACCCAACACAAAAGTCAGTTCCAAGTGGATCAAAGACCTCAGTGTAAAGTGTGAAACTTAGAAACATTATAAGAAAATATTGGGAAAAACCTACAAGATATAGGTGTAGGAAAGGATTTTCCAAATCAGACAATTTCTCAGGAAACAAGGGCAAGAATTAACAAATGGGACTTCATTAAACTGAAAAGCTTCTGTACATCAAAGGAAGCAAACAGGGAAGCGAACAGAAAACCCACAGAATGGGAGAAAATCTTCACCAGTGACACATCTGACAGAGGTTTAATATCCAGAATATATAACAAAATAAAAAAAAAACAGAGAATCAAGACAAGAAGCAACCCAATTAAAAGATGAGGTAAGGAGCTGAACAGACAGTTCTTAAAACAAGAAGAAAAGATGGCTATGAAACATCTTAAAAGTTGTTCAACATCACTAGTAATTAGGGAAATGCAAGTCAAAATCACTTTAAGATTTCATCTTACCCCAGTCAGACTGGCTAAGATTAAGAGAACAATGATACCAAATGTTGGAGAGGTTGTGGGGAAAGGGGAACAGTCATCCACTGCTGGTGGGGCTGAAAACTTGTTTAAACTCTATGGAAAGCATTCTGGAGAACTCTTAAAAAACTACAAATGAACCTACCATTTGACCCAGTTATACCACTCCTTGGCATATACGCAAAGAACTCATCCTATTGCAGAGACACTTGTACGTCCATGTTTGTTGCTGCTCTTTTCACAATAGCTAAGAGATGGAAGCAACCTAGGTGTCCCTCAATTCATGAGTGGATAATAAAAATGTGGTTCACTTATACGATGGAGTTTTACTCAGCAGTTAAAGATGAAATCAAGTAATTTTCAGGTAAATGGATGGAACTAGAAACTGTTATACTAAGTGAAGTAACACAGACTCTGAGAAAATATCAACATTATGTTCTCCCTCATATGTGGCTCCTAGAACCAAATCCTGATAAGTGAGTATGTATCCAAACATAACTACAGGAACCAGGATAATGGAAATGAAACAGGGAGGTAAAGGAAAAGAAAGAACCTGAAAGAGAAGAACAATACAAAATGGCCCTTAATAGGGGAAATATTGAAAAATTGGGTTAGTTTAATGGTGGGGGGTGGGAAGGGTATACAAGGAACCTAGGGGATAAGGGGAAAGAAGGAGCTCAAGTGAGGTAGGAACATAGGAGAAGGGTATTAATAAGGGAGAAAGGCGGGAAATGGGGGCACCTTTAGTGGAAAAACTATGGTGGAAGGGTGAGACAATACAAGAGATTGATAATGCCTAGGTGGTTTAGAAAACCATAGGGAAGCATATTACTCCTACAACCTATTGAAAAACTATACATAGCAGATCAAGAAGTATATTTCTAGGTAATGTTTATCTGAGAACAATTGGTCTTTGCCCAAGATTTATCTACATGACACAGTAATTAAAAGTACCAGACTGGTAGAACTAACCTTCTTAGATGTTTAACAGATATACTTTGAAGCCTATACTAATTTGGTCAGAAGGACATAAAGGACAGTTTTTGCTCCTTGCCCTCCTAGGTCGGCTAGTTCCAGGGGACTATGAGCATCTCTCAAAATGTCCTGGACCTGTGATGGGTCACCTCTCCTCTTGATCAAGGAGGCCAAGGAGACCCACCAGATGGACTTGAACCAGTGTCTATTCTACAAAGAGGAGGGTCAACACAGAGATATCACTTCCTCCATGTTTTGAAGTGAAGCCAACCATGGTCGAGCAGGAGCTTTGACTTATCTTCACATAGGCGGAACTAGTAAAAGAAAGGAGCCAGGGGCTCCTCCCAAGCCCATCTGACCCCTGAGGAACAGATCCTCAAACGACCTTAACAGTTAAAATAAATTAGTTTATCTGGGCCAACTGTATGGCCTTAAAGAGCCAAAAGGAAAGTATAACCAAAGAATAAAGGGGCCAATATAATTTGTTAAGAGTCCCTATGCACAGCTAAAGGCTACATAACAAGAAACAATGCCAGATAGGAGATACCTTCTTTTTAGTTGTTGGGCAGGGTGACCAAAGGGTTTCCACAAAAGTAACCCAGCATAGAACTGGGAAAATGAACAGCAGGCCCTAATCTTACCTAAAGGTGTATCAACAACTGATTCCTGCTAGAAGATAAACAGCTGACCCTCCTAAAACAAAGATCTCTATGTAGGCTGACTAGATTCACCAGAAAAACATGTAGTGGGGATTGGTTGTGGTGCTGACAACGCAGCAGACAGTACCAGGGATATCAGATTATAAGGACTTTAGGGTGTGGAGGGAGGCTATGGGCAGGTGTCTTCTGGGAAGTGGGTGTATAGTCAAATAAGATGGTTTGGTATGTTCTGTGTGATACACACACACACACACAAAAAAAAAACCAACAATTTTTAAAAAGTGTATTATATTTGAGGATGAAGCATGGAAATTTATGACATCTTAATTAGTAGAGGTGATAAACGTTACCATTGAAATCTACCTGATGACTTCATAGACTTAACACAGGCTCCAAGGATCCAAGTGCAACCTATTATGACTAGTAATAATCAGATGCATACAGATTAGAGATGCATGCACCAACATCTCAGTGTTAGTAGCAAAAACAATGAGTCTTTATGCAAGGAACAATATATACTAAAATGAGATTGAGATCTTTTTTAAAGGTTAAAAAACGCATTCAATTTTATGTCTTACAGGGCTTATACTGAGTTCAATATTGTATAACTGTATTAACTCAACTGTGAACTTAGAAACTTGCACCCACTTGTGAAAGAGATGTACTCTTGCTTGGGAGTGTGTTGCTGAATATGTTAAATCTGTAGTGAAATGCTTCTTCTAATCATGTAGTTATTAAAAATTTTAAAAATAATGATTAAAAAAATAATTAGTAGATGTGAAAACCATTACCATTGAAATCTATGTGATGACTTTATATCCATGCTCATTGCCAAGGATCTCAGAAAGTAACCGACTGTCACTAGTAATAAATCAGATATATAGAGATTAGAAATGCATGTGCAAACATCTTAATGTCAGTTGCACTGGAAATGAATTTTTCTGTATGAAACTGTGTATTTTAATAATGAAATGGAGATCCTTTTTAAAGGTTAAAACCTCATTTAATTTTATGTCTTATAGAGTTCATACTGAGTACAATATTGTATAACTATAATAATTCAACTGTAAACCTAAAAATTTACAGCCAATTTTGAAAAAGATGCATCTTAGCTCAAAAACTTTTATTGAATAAGTAAATGCTGTTGTAATGAAATGCTTCTTCTGAAATAAAAAATAAATAACATTTTTTTGAAAAGTGACATTTCTGGGCACTAGTTACTCAAATAATCTCATAATCTCATTACATAATATTACTCACATGTAAGTTCAAATTTATGATCTTAATATAGCTTCCAGAACAAATTCAAATTAAAGAATGGTGAGAATACATCTTCCCTACTTTATCTAATCAATGGATTGTTCTAAGACAATTATTTTGCATTGTTATATTGCATTGCCCTAGACAGAATTTCTAAAGTGTCATGAAATATCTGCATAGACCCCTGGTCTCTGAGTTTCATGAAATAAATTTTGATATGCTGAAGATACGTATTTACTTCTTAGACCAAGAATTCCAGTTGCCCTCAATTGTATATCCAAACATTTAAAACAGCCTATTTTATGCTATGACAAACTGAAGCAGATAATAGTAATGGACTTTTTTTTTTTTTTTTTTTTTTTGCATGTGAAAGTGTATTAGGGAACAGATGGCTTAGTGGGGCATAGGGCTCAGTGCAGAGGGAATTCTCAGGAGTGGAGGGCCTGCCACTTGTCCAGGGTACCATGATTGGGAATATATTTGGCCCCACAGCCAGCACGGATGAAGTGTTTCTCAGCTACAATGTCTTCAAATTCATCTGCATTAACCTTGGTGAAGTCCCACTTCTTTAAGATGTGAATCTTCTGGCGGCCAGGGAAATTGAACTTGGCTCTACACAGGACTTCAATTACATGTTCCTTATTTTGACATTCAGTGTGGATGGAAATTACGACCTGGCCAATGTGAACCCTGGCCACTCTGCCCTGAGGCTTCCCAAAGGCACCCCACATACCTGCCTGAAGCCTGTCAGCCCCAGCACAGGACAACATCTTGTTGATTCAGATGACATGGAAAGGGTAGAGCCTCACTCGATTATGAAAGCCATCTTTGCCACAGTTTTTCACCACGTATTTGTTGGCACAAATACGGGTGCCCTCCGAGGCTTCGGGAGGAGAGCTCGTCATACTCATCTGATACCATGTGGCCACAGAGATGGCAATTCGTCAACTTTTGCCTTTTTCCGTCCAAAATCAAAGATGAGGATCTTGGTATCAGGACTACCCCGCAGAAGTGAGACGTAGGGTGTGGCTTGTTCTTACAATAACGGTAACACCAGGCAGGGCCACAACCCATGATAAGGGATTCTTGGATTTTTTGAGATAATAATAATGACTTTTTTTGAAACAGGGTCTCCCTGTAGCCTCAGCTTGTCTGGAACTCCCAATATAGACCAGTCTGGTCTTAGTCTCACAGAGATCCACTTGCCTATGCCTCATGAGTGCTGGGATTAAAGGTGTCCGCCTTCACTCCCTGCTCAATAATGAACTTTTGAATTTAAGAAAATGATGAATTAATTTTGAAAATGAGAACAAGTTACTAAATTGCCAATATAAAATTTGTTATTTTTAGCTCTTAATATGAATGATTAATAAATCACTCATTAAAATGTTATTTCTTCTTAAATTATGATCATTTTATTTACATCTTAATTTAAGCCTAGTGTATTTTCTTCAGTGAATAAATTACCTATGGTCATATGTGTCTCAGCATAACTGGAACTGGAGGGGGTGTATGCTGAACTGGAGCAAGAGCAGGCATTGCATAGAGAACTGTGGAGGTACTGATTCAAGGACATGGGTTCAGGTAGCAGTTGGTGAAAGACAGTGACAAATAGAGCAAGATACTTACAATAGTTAGAAAATAACTAGCACAGCAAAGTCTGAAGCTAAGAAATAGTGGTCTGAAGTTCGTTTCTTCCTCACACTGTAGGGCCAGAAAGATAAGGATAGTTAAGAAGAGTTTCTGGTTAAAATATGATACAGGATTGGAAATGTTGATGGACCAATTTGTATTTTACAAGCAAAAAATGTCAACACTATAAGATCACCAAAATAAAGTTTTCTGAAAGTTTTATACTTTGGACTCTTATATTTTGTTTAGAAATTACATTGGTCTTGGACTGTGACAAAAGCAAATTTTTCTCTAGGGTCTATGTCATCACAAGCCATATGTACTTGACTAATATATTTAGAGAACCATGAATGAGTTCCCTCCCATTCAGCAGACCTTAAGTCCAAGTAGACATCTGTTAATTAACACCCCTCCCACAATAAAAGTGCCACTACTGCACCAATGGGGATCATTTACTGTGCAGGTATTTGTTGTGGTTCATAGATTCAGTGCTGGTTAGGATTATTGACTATTATTTTTTCCTTAGAAGCTTGTCATAGCATCTTCAGATACTGTGAGAGCTGGTCTTCAGGGAGGGGGTTTCCAGGTCACTTTCAGCTCCTTTGCTCCAAGTCCAATGTTCAAAGTTGTCTTATCTTCATCAAATGAGTCTTTTGGATATTGTGCCAAGGAGTTGAATAGCCAGATTAGTTTTAGGGTTTTTTTTTTCTTGGAATAACTACTTTTAAATTTTATTCTTAACATGAAAGGTTTTTGTTTGTTTGTTTGTTTTTGTTTATTTTTTTAAACAGTGGCTACTATAATAACTTAATCTATGGGTATAAAAACAAATGCTTAGATAGTACTTTAGCAGGTGCACCACATTACTCTAACAAAACAATTGCTTTGGGCTCCTACTGGGGCCTACATTCTTTCCTGTCATGGAGGGTTGGTCTGGTCTACAGTACCAGAAGTGTATTCCACCCCTAGGAGTGAGCATTTTATCCAACCAAATATTTGCTTGTTGTACATACACCCGACACTACACTATTGCACCAACAGGAACATCTTGATTGGGATGTTGATAGTGTAACACGTGGGGTCCATCATTGAGCAGAATTATAGGGAACAATTTACCCACATTCATCTGCATATTATCTTTTGGCACCATCAAAGTCATCCATCCAGTGGAAGGGAGTTTCCAGCTTAGTCCAAGCTTGATTTCTCCCTCTCCTGTGCTCACATCAAACAGTGTCTTCAGCAATAGTGTCCCTTCATCCTCTTCTGGTTTACAATCAACATAATTGGCAATGGCCTTAGGGCCTCAGGCCAATAGTTCATAGTGGGGAAACCCATCTCTGGCACTGGGGTTTTCATTTAACAACTGTACTGCTTCTGGAAGAACTTTCAGGCTTTCTTCAATCAACCCCCATATGGTTCCTCTTGTGCTTAAGGCTTTTTTTTTCTGTGTATCTGAAAAGTTTTTCCCCCTTTATTCCCAGAGCCCTCCTTCCCCCTCCCCTTTACCCCCTTTTTACATATTTCTCCCTTAGCAACACCTTTAGCTTGCTATTTTTCTCTCTTGGCTTCCTTCTTTCCTTTTACCTCCCTGTTTCCCTTCCATGTACTTGGTCCCTGCAGTTGCATCAGGATATGCACGCACTTATAAGGATTTGGTTCTAGGATTCACAAATGAGGGAGAATATACTTCTTTGGTTTTTCTGGATTCTTTTGTTACTTCACTTACTATAACAATTTCCAGATCCATACATTTACCTGAAAAGTTCATTATTTCATCTTTCTTTACTACTGAGTAGAACTCCATTGTGTAACTGTACCACATTTTGTCAGCTGAGTGGCACATAGGTTGTTTCCACCTCTTAGCAATTGTGAAAAGAGCAGCAACAAACATGGTTGTACGAGTGTCTCTACAATAGGATGAGTACTTGAGTATATGTCAAGGAGTGGTATAACCGGGTCATACGGTAGGTTTATTTTTAGGTTTTTTTAAGAGCCTTCCACACT
This sequence comes from Nannospalax galili, assembly GCF_000622305.1. Taxonomy (NCBI): domain Eukaryota; kingdom Metazoa; phylum Chordata; class Mammalia; order Rodentia; family Spalacidae; genus Nannospalax; species Nannospalax galili. The sequence continues at coordinate 1,261,088 of NW_008359324.1, forward strand.
GTTTTCCATAGGGATTGCATAAGTTTGCAATCCCACCAGCAGTGAATGAGCATTCCCCTTCATATCCTCACCAGCATTTGGTTATTTGTTCCCTTGATCCTAGCCAGTCTGAATGGGGCAAGGTGAAACATTAAGGTGGTTTTAATTTGCATTTCCATACTAATGATGTTAAACACTTCTTAAGATGTTTCTTAGCCATCTTTATTTCTTCCTTTGAGAACTCTCAGCTCAGATCTTTAGCCCATCTTTTAATTGGGCCATTTGCTTTCTTGCTTCTTTGTTTTTTGAGTTCTTCATATATTCTGAATGTTAAATCTCTGTTGGATGTGTCATGGTGAAGTTTTTTCCCACTCTGTGGGGTTTTTCTTCAATTTTTAAAAAATATTTTATTTATTATTTTTATTTTATGTATATGAGTGTATTGCCTGCATGAATGTGAGTGCACCTGTGTCGTGAGATGCCACAGAGGTCAGAAGAGGGTTTCAGATTCCCCTGGAACTGAAGTTAAGGATAGTTCATAGCTGCCATGTGGGTGCTGGGAATCGAACCTGAGTCCTCTGCAAGAGCAGTCAGTGCTTTTAAACACTGAGCCATCTCTCCAGGCCCTTTCTTCAGTTTTTCATTGTTTATTTTGCTGTACAGAAGCTTTTTAGTTTTATGAGGTCCCACATATTCATTGTTGACCTTAATTCATGTATCTGATTATGACTAGTCATAATTGGTTGCACTTGGATCCTTGCTGCCTGTGTATGTCTATAAAGTCAACAGGTAGATTTCAATGGTAATGTTTATCACCTCTACTAATTAGCATGACATAAGTTTCCATGCTACCTCCTCAAATATAGTACATTTTTTAAAAATTGTTGATTTTTTTCTATTGTGTGTGTGTGTGTGTGTGTGTATGTATCACACAGAGCATCCAAAACCATCTTATTCAATTACACACCCACTTCTGAGATGGGACCCTCCAATAGCTTCCCTCCCCTCACTAGAGCCCTTATACTCTGATATCCCTGCTACTGTCTGCTGTGTTGTCAGCACCTACAGCCATTCCCCACTACTTGCCCTTCAGGTGAATCTTGATGGTCAATCTAGAGGACTTTGTTTTAGGAGGGTCAGCTGTTCATCTAGTGGTAATCAGTTGTCAATATTCCTTAATCTAAGATTGGGGTCTCCTGTTCATTTCCCCAGTTCTTTGCTGGGTTACTATCTGGAAGTCCCTTTGGCCACCCTGGCCAACAATTCAAAATGGTATCTCCTATCTGCCATTGTTGCTTGTTATATAGCCTTTAGGTATGCATATGGACTCTTAAGAAATTATATTGGCCCCTTGAATCTTTGTTTATACTTTCCTTTTGGGTGTTTAAGGCCATACAGTTGGCCCAGATAAACCAATTAGTTATAGCTCTTAAGGTCGTTTGAGGATCTGTTCCTCAGGGGTCACATAGGCTTGGGAGGAGGCCCTGGCTCCTTTCTTTTGCAAGTTCTGCCTATGTGAAGATAAGTCAAAGTTCCTGCTCGACCATGGTTGGCTTCACTTGGAAGCATGGAAGAAATTATTTCTCTGTGTTGACCCTCTTCTTTGTAGCCTGGACATTGGTTCAAGTACATCTGGTGGGGTCTCCTCAGCCTCCTTGATCAAGAGGACAGGTGACCCACCACAATTACAGGACATTTTGAAAGATGCTCATAGTCCCCTGGAACTAGTCGACCTAGGAAGGCAAGGAGCAAAAACTGTCCTTTATGTCCCTCTGACCAAATTAGTGCAGGCCTCAAAGAATGTCTGTTAAACATCCAAGAAGGTTAGTTCCACCAGTCTGGTACTTTTAATTATTGTGTGTCATGGAGATAAATCTTGGGCAAAGACCAATTATTCTCAGATAAACATTACCTAGACATATATTTCTTGATCTGCTATGTATAATTTTTCAGTTGGTTATAGGAGTAATATGATTCTCTTGGGTTTTCAAAACTAGGCATTATTTATCTCTCACATTGTCTCACCCTCCAATGTGGTTTTCCAATTAAGATGCCCCATTTCCCCCTTCTCCCTTATTAATACCCTTCTCCTATGGTCCTACCTCTCTTGAGCTCTTTCTTTCCCTTTATCCCCTAGGTTCCTTGTATACCCTTCTCTCCCCCTCCCTTAAATGAACCCAATTTTTATCCATATCTCTCTTACTAAGGCCTGTTTCCTACTGTCCTTATCGTTCAGGTTCTTTCTTTTCCTTTACCTCCCTGGTTCTTTCCATTATCCTGGTTCCTGTAGTTATTTCTGGATACATACTCACTAATCAAGTTTTGGTTCTAGGATGCACATATGAGGGAGAACATGTCGATTTTTTTCTGAGTCTGTGTTACTTCACTTTGTGTAACAGTTTCTAATTCCATTCATTTGCCTGCAAATTTCATGATTTCATCTTTCTTTACTGCTGAGTAAAACTCCATCACATAAATGCACCACATTTTCATTATCCACTCATCAACTGAGGGATACTTAGGTTGCTTCCATCTCTTAGCAAAGGAAAATCAGGGTGAGAAGTGGCTCCAAGGGCTCCTGGGAACTGCACTGAGGAGCTGAGTTGGTCTGGATGCAAAGGATCATGAATAGGAAAGGTCAGCCCCTGTATCCAGGAAAAAAGCCTGGTGGGTCGTGCAGGCCCAGGGTGTTGGGGGCCTCTGTTATGTGAAGTAGAAGTCTCTTCAGATCCGGATAGCTCACGAAGCTCGGAGTTATGTGCTGAGACTCCTTTCATAGCGGGGTGCCTTCCTGGCATTTTTCCTGACTCTCCTTTTGAAGTGCCTGCCACAAATGCCATAACATAAACATGGCCTCTGGCTCTAGGAATACCATGCTTTCCTGTGTGATTTTTCAGGTAGTCAGCAGTCTGGCAGCATGGCAGAAATCCACTTCCATATGCAAATAGAATGTCTCACAAAGTATCTATCAGCCAAAGCTTTTACCACTACCCCCATGGTATAAATATCCCAGTCTTTCTCTCAATATCAGAGAGCTGGTTCGCAGAGAGCTGGATCACTTGAAGCTACACTTAATAAAAGCTGTGACACGGGCTAAGCCGAGTCTTGAGTCTTGTGTCTTACTACCAGTGACCCAGCGTCTCTGGGGGGCGCATTCCTCCGTCACCGACTTGCGGACACCCTAGCTTTCACCGTCCTCATACTCTTCCCGTGTGGTTCAGTGGCCAGTGGACCTCGCATCCTGAGGAAAGTACACGGGTGAAATAAGGACGGGACCAGCTGAGTAGACCTCAGCAGCAGAGGGACTTTTCAGCACCAAAAAGCAGCAGACAGAGACCCACCCGCTGCCGCGGCCAGCCGCGGCATCCAGGAGCCGCAGCCACGGTGCCACAGGATGCGGCCCACTGGAGAACCCTGCGGGATGTGGCCAGGCCCTCCGTGCTGCTTCCAGGGTGCACAGAGAGCCCAGCGCGCACTATACCAGGGAAGTAGAGGGAGGTAAGGGCTGGGCCAGGCCCAGAGTGCTCCTGGCTACCCAAGAAGCAACTGAAGCAGTGGTGGTTCCCCACGTGTCTGGGTCACCAAGAGAAGGAATGGGACAGTATCTAGGCTAGGAGGAGAGACTGGTGAGGGAGATGGGATCGTGAATGAGGCTGCGGAAGTCAAGGCAAGGAGGGTTTGATGGTCTTACCCTGGAGATGGGTTGGAGAGAGGCCAGTGAGTCATGCAGACCCAGGGAAGCTAAGGGAGGAGAGGGCAGGGCCAGGCCCAGAGTAGTCCTGGGGACCCGAGAAGGAACTGACTTGGTCTGGATACAAAGGATCAGGAAGCAGTGGTGGTTCCCCTGGTGCCTGGGGGAGTCAAGGAACAGAGTGTGTGATCAACTTACTCCAGAGAGAGGACCATGGGTTGCAGAGAGGCATGTGGGTCATGCAGGCCCAGGGAAGCAGAGGGGAAGTCACTTCTTTTTAATGATTTAAATTTTACATTGTAGAGATCTGTGGTGTCTTTGAACAGATTTATTCCAAATTTTTTAATTTTTTTGCAGCAATTGTGAATGGGAGCATTTCCCTGTATTCTTTCTTCAATTGCTTATTATTGATATATAGAAAGGGTATTGATTTTTGTAGTTTTATTTTATAACCTGTCACTATACTGAAAGTGTTTACCAGTTCTTGGAGTTTTCTGGTGGACGTTTTGGGATCTCTCAGGTATAGTATCATATCATCTGCAAAAAGTAATGGTTTGACCTCTTCTTTTCCAATTAGTACTCTTTTAATTTCCTTCTCCTGTATTATTCCTCTAGCAAGAGTTTCAAGCACTATGTTGAAAAGGAATGGCGATAGTGGACATCCTTGTCTGCTTCCTGATTTTAATGGGAATGCTTCCATTTAGAATGATGTTGGCTATCGGTTTGTTGTATATAGCTTTAATTATGTTGATGTCAGTTTCCTCCAGTCCAATTCCCTCTAGGACATTGAACTGATGCATGCTGAATTTTGTCCAAAGCCTTTTCTGCCTTTATTTAAATGACAATGTGTTTTTTGTCTTTGAGTCCATTTATATGATTAATGACATTTATTGACTGGCATTTATTGAACCAACCCTGCATCTCTGGGATAAACCCTACCTGATCATGATGAAAGATCTTTTGGATGTGTGTCTGTATGCAGTTTTCAAGTATTTTTTTTTATTAGAATTTTTTCATCTATGTTCATTAAGGATGCGGGCCTATAGTTTTCTTTTTTGGTTGTGTCTTTACCTGGTTTGGGTATTGGAGTGATGGTAGGTTTGTAGAAGGAATTTGGGAATTCTCCCTCTGATTCTATTGTTCTGAATAATTTAAGTAGTATTTGTTGGAGGGCTTCTTTAAATGTCTGGTAGAATTCTGCTGTAAATCCATCTGGGCCTGGGCTTTTTTTAGTTGGAAGGCTTTGTATTTGTTGCAATTTCCTTATATGTTATGGGTCCATTTAAACTGTTGATCTCTTCTTGGTTTGACTTTGGTGGTTCCCATGACTTCAGATATCCATCCATTCATTTTAGATTTTCAGTTTTAGTAGTGTAGCTTTTAAAATACTCCTTTATAGTTGTCTGGATCTTTTTGGTGTCTGTTGTGATGTTTCCCGTTTCATCTCTGATTTTGTTGACTTGGACTTGCTCTTTCTTTTGGTTAACTGGGTTAAAGGTCTATTTTGTTTAGTTTTTCAAACCAGCTCTTAGATTCACTGATTCTTTGTATTGTTTTCTTTGTTTCTATTTTGTTAATTTCTTCTCTGATTTTTGTTATTTCTTCTCTTCTGCTGGATTTGGGTTTCATTTGTTCTTCCCTTTCCGGTGTCTTGTGTTGCAGTGTTAAGTCACTTATTTGGGCTCTGTTACCAGAGTTCTTTTGGGGTCTCTTCCATGATCAGACACGCCATATAGCATATTTTTTATGTGAATTTATTATGATTTATGGCCTTGGGTAGGGAGGTGGTAAGTGGGGGGACTTACGTAGAAACACACACCCATCACACAGCTCCACGTGGCTCAGCCCACCATTCCAAATTGCTTCCATGCCTGCCCACAGTCTCTGTTAACTTTCACCCATGTATCTTGGGCCCACAGTCTTGCCACAGATAGGTAAAGGCCTCCTCTCATGTCCACGTGGGTGAGATACTGGGGCCATCTTTTTTTTTCACAACCACCACATGTTCATACAGGCTCACAGCTTCCATCACAAGATTGCTCCCAGGAGCCAGAAGAATTGATTGCAATCAATTCTTAGCAGCATGCCCTGCCCCTTGAAGGAAACAGGCAGTTAGGGACACACTCCACCCCTTTCCTCTGGTCTTACACTCTTCCCACCAGTCTCCCACTAAGGTCCCTGACTCTTGGAGGGGGTGACAGATGTAGAGCCATCTCTCTTCTACCATGGGGAGATAGTGGCTTCTTGGGCCTCCCCATTGGTTGTCTTTAGGCCGTGGCCATTGATCTATCTCAGTGGTGTTTCTTCTACTATAAAGACAAATGGAAGAAAGTAGACACATTAAACAAACACAAATGTAAATATAGATGCCTAGAAGATATCCCAGTAGATGTACTGTATTAATTAAACAGTGTACTTGTGATGGCTTCCCCACTAGGGCCTGTAGCCTTTCTAAACACAAGGCTTTGGCCTGGTCTACAGCAACAGATGTGCATTCCACCCCTAGGAGCTGGCTTTATCCAATTAGAAATTTGTGTGTTGTACATATGTTGGTCGAGTCATTATTGCACTTGCAGGCATTGATTATCCATAATGTGCAGCACACAGAGTCCATTGTTGAGTAGAATCATAGGGGCTCCATTTGCATAGCACCTTCTCACAATATGAATGTCATCCATTCAGTGGCATGGAGTTTTTTGGCTTAATCTCAGTTCCATCTCCTCTTCTCCTCCACTCTGGATAACCTTTAACAACTCTTCACATACCTGCAACATACCGCCACATTTACAACGTAGCTGTGGCCCACCCTTCTGCATGGCTGGCCTCTTTTTAGTTACTGACTTTATAATCCATTGTAAAAACCACATCAGCACCACCATCAGCTCTCTAGCTTTTTCCAAACTTCTGCATTTTGTCATTTTTAATGCCACCCTGCTGGCTGCCTCAATTTTGTTGCCAGAGTTCTCTAGGGGTCTCTTGAGTGATTAGACAAGCCATATAACATATTTTTATATGAATTTATTATGGTTTATGCCCTTGGGTAGGGAGATGGTAAATGGGGAGACTTAGAAATACACACCAGGTACGCAGCTCTGCTTGGCTCGGCCAGCCATTCCAGATCATTTCTGCACCCACCCACAGTCTCTGTTAACTTTTGCCCACATATTTTGGGCCTGCAGTCTCACCCCAGGTCGGTAAATGCCTCCTCTTGTGGCCACGTGGGTGAGACACAGGGGCCATCTTTGTTTTTCCATGCACACTGCCAAACTCATGGCTTCCATCACAAGATGGCTCCCAGAAGCCCCTCTGCAGTCAATTTGCTGTGGCAGGCCCCACACCTTGGAGGAAACAGGCAGTTTGGGACACAGAATATTTCTAATTTTTTAATGTGGGCACTTAGAGCTATAAACTGTCCTCTTAGGACTGCTTTTAACGTGTCCCACAGGTTCTGTTGTGTTGTATTGTCCTTTTTGTTGAATTCCAGGAATTCTTTTATTTCTTTCTTAATTTCTCCTTTGACCCACTCATTGTTTACAAGTGTGTTGTTAAATCTTAATAGTTCATGTAATTATCAGGGTCTTGTCAAGTTTTAATTTTGAGATTTATTGCATTGTGTCTGAAAGAATGCATGGAATTATTTAAATTTTTTTGTATTTATTGAGGTTTGTTTGTGGTCCAGTATGTGGTCAAATTTTGATAAAGTTCCATGGGGTGCTGAGTAGAAAGTATATTCTTTGGTGGTTGAGTGGAATATTTGAAAGATATCTGTTAGACCCATTTAATGTGTGGTATCATTTAATTCAGACATCTCTCTGTTTATTCTTTGTCCAGTTGACCTGTCTAATGGAGACAGTGGGGTATTGAAATCCCCTAGTATTACTGAGTTGGGCTTAATATGTGTCTTAAAGTCTGGTAGTGATGTTTTTATGAATTTGAGTGCACCAGTGGTTGGTGCATATGTGTGAAGGATTGTCATATGTTCCTGGCTGACTGTTCCATTGATCAGAATGAAGTGACAGTCCTTATTTCTTCCAATTAGTTTTACTTTGAAGTCTATTTTGTCAGATATTAGAATTGCTACCCCTGGTTGTTTCTTAGTGCCATTTGCTTGGAATATTCTTTTCCATCCTTTTACGTTAAGGTAGTACCTGTTCTTGAAGGTGAGATGGGTTTCTTGCCCATGGCAAAGAGATGGATTTTGTTTCTAAATCCATTCACTTAGCCTGTGTCTTTTGACTAGGGAGTTCAGTCCATTGATATTTAAGGTTATTATTGAAAGGTGTGTATTGGTTGCTGTCATTTTGATTGCTGTTTGTGTTCTCTGTCTAATTTTGTGTTTCCTAGATTATATCTTTATTTATTTTCTTTTGTTGCCCCTGGGGTATAGTTGTTTCTCTCTCTCTGCTCTCTGTGTTGCTTCAAGTATTCTTGGAAGGGCTGGTTTTGTGGAAATGTATTCCTTCAGTGTATTCTTGTCATTGAAGTTTATTCTTTCTCCCTCAAGTATAATAGACATTTTTTTCTGGGTAAAGAACTCTGGGCTGGCATCTATTATCATTTAGAACTGGAAATACCTTGGTCCAGGCTCTTCTGGTTTTCATTGTTTGCATTGATAAGTCAGCTGTAATTCTGATGGGCTTCCCTTTGTGTGTGACCTGTTGTTCTTCTTTTGCTTCTTTCAGTATTCTCTCTTTGTTCTGTACATTTAAGTGCTTTTACTATGATATGTCATGTGGAGTTTCTTTTCAGATCCTATTTGGTGTTCTATGTGCTTCCTATATTTGTATGGGGATGCTGGTTCTTAATTTCAGGAAATTCACTTCTACAATCCTGTTTAAGATCTGGTCAACACCATTAACCTGAAATTCTTTTCCTTCCTCTATTCCTTTGATCCACATATTTGGTCTTTTCATGGTGTCCCACATCTCTTGCATATTCCATTCCCATGTTTTTTAAAATTTTCCCTGATCTTTGCTTGAGTGGTCCAGTTCTTCAACTTTATCCTCCAGTGTTGATATTCTATTTTCCATTTCATTCATTCTAGCAGTGAGGCTTTCCTCTGTTGTTTCAAGTTGGCTTATTGAATTTGGACTTCCTTCTTCATTTCTGCTTGAGTTTTCTTCCACATTTCAATCTCTTTTGTGAATTCATTCAGAAGTTTATTCCTGTCCTCTTTTAGCTTTTTGATTTGTTTTTTGGTGTGTTCTTTAAATTCATTGAATTACTTGATCATGTTTATGATTCTTCTTTTAAATTTGGTATCCTGGGTTATCTTTAGGGGGTTCTCCTTGTAGAACTGTTCTACAGGACTGGTGGAATTTGGTGGGGACATAGTGTTTTCACTTTCTATTTTATTATTCTTTCGTTGTGACTTTGACATGTGAATTTCTTTTGTTGTTTATGATTCTGATATGAGACTGAAGTTGAAGTATGCTTCTGTTTGTATTATCAGGGTGCCTAGATCCTTTCTTTATTGGTTATGTAAAACTTGTTGGTACACGGTTCTGGTTCCCTCAGGTTTATTTTGGAGGGAACTGATGGTTTCAGATCAGGTATTCAGCAGTACCCACAGAAGTCCAATTCAAGTTCTAGTCAGGTAAACTCAGGCTTCCTTCACCACGTGGAAGCAGGATCTGGGTGCTCTCAGGCTGTCCCCTGAGTTCTCAGCCCCTATGCCAGAGGGAGGCCAGAAGTCAGCACTCTCTGGTCGTCTGCTGAGATCAGAGCCTTTACACCAATGAAAGTGGAAACCCACCCTCTCAGGCTGTCTGCTAGGTTCTCAGCCTTAGCCTACCAAATCCATATCTTCCCTGGGGCCTTGAGAGGGGCCACATGAATCCCAAGTAGGAGCATGGTTATGGAAAAATTAGGGGAAGCTCACCACTATGTGGAGGTAGGATCTGGGGGCTCTCAGACAGACCCCTACACTCTCAGGCCCTCTATCAGAGGGAGACCAGAGGCAGGCCAGAACTCAGCACTCTCTGACAGTCTGCTGAGATCCCCATTTAGTGTTTTTACTATGATATGCTGTGGAGAGTTTCTGTCCTTGTCTTGTGTTTTTGGTGTTCTATGTGCTTCTTGTATTTATACGGGCATATCTTTTTTAATTTTGGGAAAATTTCTTCTACAGTCTTGTTGAAGAGCTGGTCAGTACTGTTAACCTGAAATTCTCCTTGCTCTCTATCTATGATACATGGATTTGGTCTTTCAGTGGTGTCCTACATTTTCTGCATGTTTCATTCCCTTTTTTTTCCGTTTATTTTCAAATTTTTCATAATCTTTGCTTGATTGGCCCTATTCTTCAACTTTATCCTCCAGTGTTCACATTCTCTTTTCCTTTTCATTCATTCTAGCAGTGAGGCCTTCTTTCTCCTGTTGTTTCAAGTTGGCTTATTGAGTTTTTCACTTCCTTCTTTGGTTCTGGCTGCTTTTTCTTCAATGTTTACATCTCTTTTGTGAATTCAGTGACAAGTTTATCTCCATCTTCTTTTAGTTCTTTGATTTTTTTGTTTTTCTGTCCTTTAAATTCATTGAATTCCTTGACCATGTTTATGATTATTCTTTTAAATTCTGTGTCCCGGGTTATCTCTCAGGGGTTCTCCTAGTAGAACTCTTCTATAGGACTAATGGAATTTTGTGGAAACATGCAGTTTTGGTTTTTCCATATTGTTATTTTTTCATTGTGATTTTGGCATGTGGATTTCTTTTGTTGTTTGTGAATCTGGTATCAAAACTCAGGTCTTCTTTTGTTGAGTTGAAGTTTGCTTCTTTTTGTATTATTGGTGTGCCATGATTGTTTTCTTATTGGGTAGTTAAAGCTTGTTCTCCTAGGTTTCAGGTTCTCTCTGGTTTAATTTTGGAGGAAACTGATAGCTTTGGATCAGCCACGCAGTAGCTTTAACTGAGGCCCACGTCAGGCTCCAGTCAGGTACACTATGGCTTCCTTCAAACATCTGGACACCTATTAGTGGGCACTAAAACACGATTTGGGAAGTTCACTAAAGGGAGTCCAGATTTTGGCACTTTCAGGCAGTCTGCCAAGGTATTAACCCCTATACCAGGTGGGGGCCAGATCCAACTGCTCTCAGGATATCTTCTAAGTTTTCAGTCCCTTCCCTACTGTAGGGCAGAGAGCTCTACCTCTTTTGAAGTTGGAGGGGGCTTCATGTACTTCTAATTATGGGATTAGGTGCAGCACAATTTGGGGAAGCTTACCACCACATGGAGGCTAGACCCAGGTGCTCTCTGGAGGTTGCTAAGGTCTCATCCAGTTGGAGAATTCTTAAATCCTAATCCAAGTCAATTAGCCTGTGTATTCTTCCTCTGTATCAGTCCACTCAAACTCAAAGATAGACCAACTTACTTTTTCCAGGGAGAAAAGAAGGGGTCCTTTAGGTCGAGGACTGAACAGACCTGTTTCTCTGGAGGTAGGAGGCTTAAGGGGGTATAAGGATTCAGAACTGTAGGGTGGATGGTCTCTATCTGCTCATTAACCTCCCTGAGATTCTGCACAGGTTATTAATCTTGGGTCCCTGGCTTCAGAACTGGAAGTAGTGGGGCATTCTAGGGGGAATGGCAAGAAAAAAAAATCCCTCCTTCCCTTAATCTGTTTATGTTCTTGGAAATTTCTTACTTTGCCTCCTGATACTGTCTGACTTTCACAGAGGTTGTGCTAAGTGGATGAAAATCTTGGGTTAATGGGTGGCCAGACCTGGGGTTACTTTCAGCTCATACATGAGGGGAACAATTGCTGTAAGTTCAGTGGGTATCCTGAAGACTGGGTATCCCTACTGAAAGTCACTCCTGGTTTCAGACGGTACTCCTCAGACAAGAGGCAAGTTACCAGGATGTTAGTTGGGGTCTGTCCTAGACTCAAGTTCAGGCAGGCCTCCATTTCTCCAAAGGAATGGTGGCCCCCAACTTCTGGAGGCGAATCTCTTCCGATTAGGGGGTATGGACAATCTGACATAATAAAGAAGGTGTGAGTCACAGTACTTTGTCCCAAATTTTCCATCTGGGAGATGGTCAAAGGGTAAGAAATGGCCTGGCCAGTTGTACCCTGTATTGCCATCTGTCAGGAAGTTATGGGTCCCAATGGTTTTGTCAATGTGGAATGGACTGCTCCTGTATCTACAAGGACTTTAATGAGTTTGCCCCAATTTTCATTGTTACCATGTGTTCCAGGGGTTCAATGGGATGGAGCCCTGGCCCCAATAATTATCCCAAAGTTGGAGGATGGATCCCTCCTCTCTCTTCTTCCAGTGGGGGCATTTGTTTTTCCAATGTTCCTTTTACTTTTAATAAGCACGTTGATTCTTTTCCAGCCTCTTTCTCTCCTGTTGTCTCCTGTCTCCTCCCCTGAGCTTTCTATTATCTTTTTCTCTCAGGGCTGCTATTGCTCTAGTCAATTTCTTATTTTGTTTATCTTCCATATTATTACAATTAGTGTAGACCTTTTGAGCAATTTCTAACAACTGTGATCTATTCATGCACTCAAATACTTCTAGTTTCTATAATTTCCTTCAAGTTTCTGGGGCTGTGTGACAAAGGCAACATTTATGGCCTGCTGGATTTCTGGGGCATCTGGGTCTGTTGAGGTGAAGACTTTTGGAGGCTTCCCAAAGGTGCTCCAGGAACCCAGTTGGTGATTCTTGAGGTTCCAAAATCACCTCGCTTACCTTAGAAAGATTTGCGGGTGTCCTAGCAACTGTTTTTATTCCTCCCAAAAGGACTTGGCAAAAGTTGTCCAGATCCCCCTTACCTCGTTCAGTATTGGGTTCCAGTCATGTTTCTCAGTGGGGAGGATATGCTCTCTGTGGGTGATTTTGTCTGGGACAGATGCTGACCCATGCCCGAAAGCAAACTTTCTGCTCTCTAATCTGATCTAGTCTTGCTCTTCTGCCATGAAGGGACTGGCCAGGAGCTGCTGACAATAATCATAGGTGGGCTGATGAATATAAAAGACAGTTTCAAGGAGACTAATGAGTGCCTGGTGTTTTTCAGAGAAAGGAGGATTTTCAGTTTTCCAATTATAAAGGTCACTGGTAGAAAAAGGGACATAGACTGTAAATGGGTGTGGGCTCTGCTAATGGGAGTCCCAGCTCCATACTGCTTCCTGTTGCCCTGGTCCCATGGGTGGGACTTCCCTTAGGAGAAGGATAGGCACTGCTATAGCCTCATCAAGGGCTCATCTCACCTCTGCATAGACAGAGTCACTTCATGTGTGGGAAGGGGGTGGGGTCCCAAGGTAGAGGATTGAGACTCCAAGTTTAAAGGCAAAGAACTTTATCACTGATGGTACAGAACACAAAAGGAATATTTTTTTGTCTTATTCAGACAGGATCTCCTTTAGTCCAAGTTGACCTAGAATTCACTATGTAGACCAAGCTGGTCTTGAACTCACAGATATCAGCCTGCCACTGCCTCCCAAGTGTGAGTGCTGGGATTAAAGGCATGCAGAGATTTTTGTGTTTGTATTTGGTCTCTTCACCTTCAAAGTTTGAGATGAATAATAAGGGGACAAGGTGGATTCATTCATGGCCAGGCAGTTATACTACAAGAGAGGAACACTGAATTTGGGAAGGCCAATATACAGGTATATA
>NW_008359324.1:1274374-1286356 GCF_000622305.1 Nannospalax galili
ATATATGCTTTTTTGAGGTAAGGTCTCACTACATAGCCCTTGCTGACCTGGAACTCACTATATAGACAAAGTTTTTCTCTAAAACTTCCTTCTCCCAGCCATATGGCTGTGAGTCAGTCATGTGTCTGACCTCTATGCAGGCTCTAAACTTGCCTGGCTTCCATGGCTTTTTTTCCTTCTTCCCACTATTCACCTCCTCAACGCAGCTGCCAAGATGACAAGCTCGTCTGCCCTGAGAATTTTTCTTTAAGATTTTAGTAAAGTTGTAAAAGCTTCTGTTTGGGTCCATTCTTAAATTCTTTTATGAATGACACTAAGAACCCTTTAGGGGACCCTCTTTATCCCCTACATATATATTTCACTACTTTTGGTATTACTATGGTTCGTTGATGTACTCATTAAATTTTTGGCCCTTTATGCATATTTTCTTAGAAAGCTTTTATTGTTTTGCTGTATCTGAATTCATTAATCTCTATAACACACAATCTATATTTAATCTGACCCCATGCATTTGAAGTCATAAATATTATTGGATTTATCTCCAGGCCTTTGGTTTGTTTCTTTATTCTATCTCCCATGCATGTTCAGTTTTTTTCATAGTTTCTAGGACATTTGTGACATGATTAGAAAGATGCCAATTTTCTTATTTACTGACTTTACAATGTGCATCATTTCTTTGTCCCTTTTAATTTTCCTCCTCATTATTAGTGTTTGTAGTTTTCTGACCCTACATGCTTGATAATTTTTGTTGAGATGCTAGATTGAGATTTGTTTGGTAGATAAATACGGTTCTTTTTTTTTTTCTGCAAATGCAGCAAGACCTGTTTTTTTTCCTCTGATGCCCTTGTGTGTTTGTTATAATACTTGGGCTTTTGTTTGTTTGTTTCTTTGTTTGTTTGTTTTACTCTGGCTCACATACCATTCACTACTGTATGTTTTTCACAAGTCTGTGGCACCATCCTCCCTAATCTAAAAGTTTCCCCAATCACAGAGTTTACTCCAACATCTTGAATTTCATCCAGTCAATGTATTCTCTCTAGTTTTTTTTTTTTTTTTCCTCATTATTTTGGGAGATAGAGTAAATCTTTCTGTTTCTCTTAGAGATGAGGCTGACACAATTCTGATAATTAATTTAGTGTTTTAAAAGGTTAGTTTCAGCCCACAGCAGGCCTCTCTTCTACCCACAGGCCTCTCTCTGGGATAAGTACATTGTGCCCTCAGTGCCATGACTCCCCAAGCCTCATTCACCCTCCCATCTCCACTGCTGTTCTCTCCTCCAAGTTTGGGCCCTGCCCTATTCCTTGTCTTGGGGCCCCAGACACCTGGGGACCCAATAATGCTCCCTGATCCTTTTCATCCAGACCAACATAGTGCCTTCTCTGGGCCCCAGGAGCACTGCTTCTGGGCCTGGCCCCTCATTCACCCCCCTCTGCTTCCCTGGGCCTGCAGGACCTGCAGCAGGCCTCTCTCCTACCCACAGGCCTCTCTCTGGGGTAAGTCCATTGCTCCCTCCATGCTGTGACACCTGCAACCACATTCACCATCCCATCTCCCCCTCCATTCTCTCCAAGTTTGGGCCCTGCCCCATTCCTTGTCTTGGGAACCCAGACACCTGGGGAGCCAATAGTGTTCCCTGATCCTTTTCATCCAGACCAGTGTAGTGCCTTCTCTGGGCCCCAGGGGCACTGCTTCTGGGCCCTGCCCCACCCTCAACTCCCTCTGCTTTCTAGGGCCTGCACCACCCACCAGCCTCCTTCTGGGACACAGGGGATGACCTTTCCTCTTCCTGATTTTGCATCCAGACCAACCCAGCTCCTCAGTGCAATCCCCAGGGGGTCTTGGGTCCTCTTCCCACCCAATCTGCCTTTGCATATCTGGGTGGCACGGACACCAGCTACCCTAGACCAGCATCTTTCCTGGGCCAGGCTCCCAGGCCAGTACAACCCCCAAATTCCTGAGGCCAAAATTATTCCTGGAGGGATCCAGACCTTAGGAGAAAGGCTGAAAACATCTGACCTTCACCTGAATTGGGCCTCTGTGAGAACTCCTGAAGAAAAAGCAATCTAGCCACTCCAATGTAAAATCAAAAGAGAAAAATAGAAGCTTAGATGAACCAGCTTTTCATGCCCAAAAACTAAACCACAAAGACACATAAAGTTCACAAAAAGTACCAGACCTAAACTTGGAGGCCTGAGTCTCACACAAGAATCAGAAAGTACAAAAGAAATTCACATATCAAAATCACAGAGAAAAAATAAAAACATGAGAAACCAAAATAATATAGCCCCACCAAATACCTATAGTCCTCTAGAGGAGTACAATGAGAGGCCCCTAGAGATAATGCAGGACATGGAACTCAAAAGAACAATTATAAACATGATAAAAGAACTCAGTGAATTTAAAGAACACACAAAAAAGAAATAAAAAAAACTGAAGGAAGATTGGGATAAACTTCTGAATAAATTCAGAAAAGAGCTAGAAATATTGAAGAATACTCAGGCTGAAATGAAGAAGGAAGTGAAAAACTCAGTAAGCCAATTAGAAAGGACAGGAGAAACCCTCACCAATAGGATGAGTGAAATGGAAAACAGAGTATCAAGACTGGAAGATAAAGTGGACGAACTAGACTACATAAGCAAAGATTATGAAAAATTTAAGAAATCACAACAATGGAATATGCAGGAATTGTGTGACACCATAAAAAGACCAAAATTACAAAGCATAGGTATACAGGAAGGAGAAGAACCCAAAGATAAAGGCATGGACCAGACCTTCAACAGAATCATGGAAGAAAATTTCCCAAAATTAAAGAAAGACATGCCCATACAAGAAACATATAAAACACCAAACAGACAGGACAAGAAAAGAAATTCTCCACAGCACATCAGAATAAAAACACCAAATGTACAAAACAAAGAGACAATTCTGAAAGCTGCAAAAGAGAAACAAGAAGTCACATATAAAGGAAAACCCATTAGGATAACAGCTGACTTTTCATTACAAACTATGAAAGCAAGAAGAGCCTGGACCAAAGCATTCCCAGCTTTAAATGACCACAGATGCCAACCCAGATTATTATACCTAGCTAAAATGTCTATTATAATCAAAGGATAAAGAAAAATCTTCCATGACATAAATAGGCTGAAGGAATTCATGTTCACAAGACCAGACCTTCAGAGAGTTCTGGAAGCAATAAAAAGAGCTGAAGAAAATAATGACTATACCCAAGGGGTTGTGGAAAGAAATCCAATGAAGGTATAACAGTGGAAACATAGAGCTATATCAAGAAAGTAAACAGAAATAAAAATGACAGGATTCAATACTCATCTTTCATTAAAAACTTTAAATATTAATGGACTGAACTCCCCAGTCAAAAGACACAGACTATGTGAATGGATTAAGAAACAAAACCCATCTTTTTGTTGTCTGCAAGAAACTCATCTCACTTTCAAGGACAGACACTATTTCAAAGTGTAAGGACAGAAAAAAACATACCAAGCAAATGGCAGTAAGAAAAAGCAGGCGTAGCAATTCTAATATCTGACAAAATAGACTTTAAACTAAAACTAATCAGAAGAGACAAAGAGGGCCACTTCATTTTGATCAAAGGAACATGCAGAAAGAATTCCAACGAGGGTATAACAGGGTAAAATTACAGCTATAGCAAGAATGTAAAAAAATACTACAGGACTTCAAGACCCAAATTAACTCCAACTCATTAATAGTAGGGGCCTTCAATACGCCACTATCTCCATTAGATAGGTCAACAGGCCAGAGACTTAACAGAGAGATATCTGAATTAAAAAATACCATATATCAACTGGACTTAACAGATATCTACTGAGTATTCCAGCCAAGCACCAAAGGACATACTTTTCACTCAGCACCCAAAGGAACCTTCTCCAAATTCGACCATATACTGGGGCACAAAACAAACCTCAACAAATACAAAAAGACTGAAATAATTCCATGTGTTCTATCACACCACAATGCAATAAAGCTTACAATCAATACCCAAAGAAGCCCTAATCACCACATGAACACATGAAGATTAAACAACACAATCCTGAATGATGAATAGGTCAAAAGAGAAACTAAAAAAGAAATAAAAGTATTCCTGGAACTAAATGAAAAGGACAATAAAACACAACAAAACCTGTCGGACATGCTGAAAGCTGTCCTTAGTGGGAAGTTTATAGCTCTAAGTGCCTACATCAGAAATTGGAAAGAGCACAAATAAATGACTTAATGTTGCAACTCAACACACATGAAAAGCAACAGCAAACAAAACCTAAACCCAGCAGACAAGAAAAAATAACAGAAATCAGGGCAGAAATTAATGAAATTGAAACAAAGAAAACAATACAAAGAATCAACGAATCTAAGAGCTGGTTCTTTGAAAAGATAAACAAGATTGACATACGCTAGCCCAGTTTACCAAAAGAAAGAAAGGGCACCTCCAAATTAACAAAATCAGAGATGAAAGGGGAAACATCACAACAGACACCAGAAAGATACAGAACATTATAAAGGAATACTTTAAAAACCTATTGCTACTAAATTTGAAAACCTAAAATAAATAGACAGATATCTAAAGCATGGGAACCACCAAAACTAAACCAAGAAGAGATTAACATCTTAAACAGACCCATAACACAAAAAGAAATTGAAACAGTAATACAAAACCTCCCAACTAAAAAAAGCCCAGGACCAGACAGATTTATAGCAGAATTCTATCAGACATTTAAAGAAGATCTGCATCCAATAGTACTTAACTTATTCAAAAACACAGAAATGGAGGGAGAACGTCCAAGTTCCTTCTATGAACAGCACCAAAGCCAGGAAAAGATACAACCAAAAAAGAAAACTATAGAACCATATACTTAATGAACATAGATGCAAAAATTCTCAACAAGATTCTTTGGAAACCACATACAGACACACATGAAAAAGATTATCCACGATGATCAAGTAAGCTTTATCCCACAGATTTAGGGATGGTTCAATATACATAAGTCAATAAACAACATAAATAATATAAATGGACTCAAAGACAAGAACCACATGGTCATCTCAATAGATGCAGAGAAGGCCTTTGACAAAATTCAACATGCACTTATGTTCAAAGTCCTAGAGGGAATGGGACTGGAGGGAACATACCTCAACATAATTAAAGCCATTTATAACAAACCCACAGCCAACATCATTCTAAATGGAGAAAAACTGGAAGCATTCCCATTGAAGTCAGGAACCAGAAAAGACTGTGCACTATCCCCACTTCTCTTTAACATAGTGCTTGAAACACTTGCAAGAGCAATAAGACAAGAGAAGGAAAGTAAAGGAGTAATAATTGGAAGAGACAAATTATCACTTTTTGCATATGATATGATATTATATTTAAGGGACACCAAAAACTCCACCCAAAAACTCCTAGAAATTATTAACACATTCAGTAACGTGCCAGGTTACAAAATTAACGTACAAAAGTCTATAGCATTTCTATATACCAATAACAAGCAATCAGAGAAAGAGCACATGGAAACACTCCCATTCACAAAAGCTACAAAAAAATAATAAAAGATCTTGGAGAAACCTGACCAAAGACATTAAAGAGCTCTACAATGAAAATTTTAAATCTTTAAAGAAAGAAATTGAGGAAGACACCAGAAGATGGAAGGACCTCCCATGCTCATGGATTGGAAGAATTAGTATTGTGAAAATGACCATCCTACCAAAACTCATATATAGCAATGCCAACCAAAATCCCATGACATTTTTTCACAGGATTGGAAAAAACTATCCTAAGATTCATATGGAAGCACAAAAATCCTCAGATAGCCAAAACAACCCTGAGCACTAAGAGCAAAGCTGGGGGGATTACTACACCAGATTTCAAGCTGCATTACAGAGCTATAGTCATAAAAAAAACATGGTACTGGCACAAAAATAGACCCATAGACCAATGGAACAAAATTGAAGGCCCAAATATGAGCAAATGCAATTTCAGCCACCTGATGTTTGATAAAGGGGACAAGAACATCAACTGGAGGAAAGACAGCATGTTCTGCAAATAGTGCTGGCAAAACCAGATCTCCACTTGTAGAAGAATGAAACTAAACCCCTATCTTTCAATCGGCACAATAGTCAGTTCCAAAGGCTCAAAGACCTCAATGTAAAGCCTGAAATTCTGAAACTGTTAGAAGAAAACATTGGGAAAAACCTACAAGATATAAGAATAGGAAAGGATTTTCTAAACCGGACACCAATTGCTCAGGAAGGAAACAAGCGAAAGAATTAAAAAATTGGACCTCATTAAACTAAAAAGCTTCTCTACATCAAAGGAGAAAACCAAGGAAGCAAACGGAAAACCCACAGAATGGGAGAAAATCTTCACCAGTGACACATCTGATAGAGGTTTAATAACCAGAATTTATAACGAACTCAAAAAACAGAGAACCAAGACAAGAAGAAACACAATTAAAAGATGGACTAAGGAGCTGAACAGAGAGTTCTCAAAAGTAGAAGTAAAGATGGCTATGAAACATCTTAAAAATGTTCAACATCACTAATAATTAGGGAAATGAAAATTAAAACCACTTTAAGATTTCACCTTACTCCAGTCAGATTGGCTAAGGTCAAGAAAACAAATGATACCAAATGTTGGAGAGGATTTGGGGAAAGGGGAACACTCATCCACTACTGGTGGGGCTGCAAACTTGTTCAATCCCTATGGAAAGCAGTGTGGAGAACTCTTAGAAAACTACAAATGAACCTACCATTTGACCCAATTATACCACTCCTTGGCATATACCCAAAGAACTCATCCTATTGCAGAAACACTTGTACATCCATGTTTGTTGCTGCTCTTTTCATAATAGATAAGAGATGGAAGCAGCCTAAGTGTCCCTCAATTGATGAGTGGATAATGAAAGTGTGGTTCATTTATATGATGGATATTTTCTCAGCAGTAAGGAAAGATGAAATCATGAAATTTGCAGGTAAATGGGTGGAACTAGAAACTGTTATACTAAGTGAAGTAACACAAACTCAGAAAAAAAACTGACACATGTTTTCCCTCACACGTGGATCCTAGAACCAGACTTGATATATAAGTATGCAACCAGATATAACTACAGGAGCCAGTATAAGGTAAAGGAAAAAGGGAGGTAAAAGAAAAGGAAAACCTGAAAGAGAAGTACAGTAGGGAATAGGCCTTACTAAGATATGGATAAAAGTTGGGTTAGTTTAAGGGAGGGGGGAGGGAAGGGTATACAGGAAACCTAGGGGATAAAGGGAAAGGAGCTCAAGAGAGGTAAGACCATAGGAGAAGGGTATTATTAAAGGAGAAATGGGGGAAATGGGGGCACCTTAATTGGGAAAACCATGATGGAGGGGTGAGACAATGCAAGAGATAGATAGTGCCTAGCTAGTTTTGAAAATCAGAGAGAATACCATTACTCCTACAACCTTCTGACAAATTATACAAAGCAGATCAAGAAATATATGTCTAGGTAAGGTTTATCTGAGAAGAACTAATGTATGCCCAAGATTTATCTACATGACACACAGTAATTAAAAAGACAAGACTGGTGGAACTAACCTTCTTGGTGTTTAACAGACATACTTGAGGTCTGTAATAATTTGGTCAGAGGGACACAAAGGACACTTTTTGCTCCTTGCCCTCCTATGTCAACTAGTTCCAGGGGACTATGAGCATCTCTCAAAATGTCGTGTTATTGTGGTATGTCACCTTTCCTCTTGATCAAGGAGGCCGAGGAGACCCCACCAGATGGACTTGAACCAGTGTCCATTCTATAAAAAGGAGGTTGACACAGAGGAATCCAGTCTATAAAAAGGGGGTCGACACAGAGGAATCATTTCCTCCATGCTTCCAAGCGAAGACAACCATGGTCGCATCTCTCAAAATGTCGTGTTATTGTGGTATGTCACCTTTCCTCTTGATCAAGGAGGCCGAGGAGACCCCACCAGATGGACTTGAACCAGTGTCCATTCTATAAAAAGGAGGTTGACACAGAGGAATCCAGTCTATAAAAAGGGGGTCGACACAGAGGAATCATTTCCTCCATGCTTCCAAGCGAAGACAACCATGGTCGATGGTCCAGATAGTAACCCAGCATAGAACTGGGAAATTGAACAGCAGACCCCAATCTTATCCAAAGGAATATAGGCAACTGATTACTGCTAGATGAAGAACAGCTAACCCTCCTAAAACAAAGATCTCTAGATAGGCTGACTAGATTCACCAGAAGGGCAAGTAGTGGGGAATTGCTGGGGGTGCTGACAACACAGCAGACAGTAGCAGGGATATCAGAGTATAAGGGCTCTAGTGCAGGGAGAGAGGCTATGGAAGGGTGCTACCTGGGAAGCCGGTGTATAAATTAAAAAAAAAATTCTTCAAAGCATGAAAATTTGCTCCTTAATAATTAGTAGATATGAAAAACATTACCATTGAAATATACCGGGTGACTTTATATCCATGCTCATTTCCCAAGGAGCTCAGAAAGTAACCGACCGTGACTAGTAATAATCAGATATATTGAGATCAGAAACACGTGCATCAAAGTGTCAATTGTATTAAAAATGAATTTTTCTTTATGAAACTGTATTTTAATAATGAAATGGAGATCTTTTTTAAAGGTTAAAACCTCATTTAATTTTATGACTTATAGGGGTTATACGGAGTACATTATTGTATAACTGTACTAATTCAACTGTAAACCTAAAAATTTACAGCCAATTTTGAAAGAGATGCATCTTAGCTCTGGAAATTTTTATTGAATATGTCAATGCTGTTGTAATGAAATGCTTCTTCTAATTATATGGTTATTAAATAAATAATATTTTTTAAAAAGGTTATTTTCATTCATGTTTTCTCTTTCATTTTGATTCAGCTTCAACAAGTTATTTTCCTAGAAAAGTTTTCACTTAATAAAAAAATTAGGACTATAGAAATGGCTCAGTGGTTAAGAGCACTGGCTGCTCTTGCAGAGGACCCAGGTTTGATTTCCAGTACCCACATGATGGCTAACAACCATGCATAGCTCCAGTTCTGGGGAGAATCCTCTGACTTCTGTGGGCATTGTATGACAGAGGTGCACTTATGTACATGCAAATAATATACTCGTACACATAAAATTTTTAAAAATAAAATATTTTTTAAAATGTACTTATTACACAATGATTAATCACATTTTTATGTTTAAAACTGTTTTATCAGTAGTTATGACTCTTGCCATTGACAATCTTTTTTTACTAATCTTGTCATTTCTTGATTAAATTTGCCAATTTCTTTAGAGTTCCTTTTAAACAGCCATGTTTTGGAATCAATAATTCTACTTTATCTCTATTTTTATATTACGTGGTATATTTGCTTCATTCATTATACTCCCTTTAATTTAACCAATATTTTAAACTGCATAGATATATTCTTTACTTCGCTATCTTTTGTTTCTGTTTTTTCTCTAAATACCCAAATGCATCTTTTGTAAGTTACATTATGGCTTTGCAATAAAAAATGCAGTGGGAAAAAAAGAATACATCAGATGGTTGCTACAAGCTCTTGGAATGGTAACGAAGCCCTTAGGATGGTTGCTGAGAATTTTGGCAACAGGAGGAAAAGCCCTGCAATAGGAAGCTGAAATGGGGGAGGTGAACAGGAACTGCCCCCCTCCCCGTTGCCCCCTCTTGTCCACCCTCCCTCCACCATCCCCCCACCCACCCCGCAGTTACCCAGGTAAGAAGTCATTGTTTTACAAAACTGTCACGTTTCTGTAACCTTGCCAGGATAGAAGTTTCTGTTTTTCAAAACCTGCCACAATCCTTTAACCTTTGCAACCATGTCACATGTAAACCACTTATTTAATTATCATGTATGTGCTATTTTCCCTTTGCTTGCATTCCTTACATATGAGCTTTATATAAAGGGTCACAAAAACGTAAGCAAGGAGCTGACACGTTTTTGGAATGACAGTGTATCAGTCCTGCTTGTTGCTAGTTTAAGAATAAACTGCCTCTCCTAACCTGACTTTGGCTGCTGGTGTCTGAAAAAAAAATTTTTTTTTGGTCTTTTTGAGACAAGGTCTCCCTGTAGTCCCAGCTGGTCTGAAATTCACTATGTAG
Organism: Nannospalax galili; assembly: GCF_000622305.1. Classification (NCBI taxonomy): domain Eukaryota; kingdom Metazoa; phylum Chordata; class Mammalia; order Rodentia; family Spalacidae; genus Nannospalax; species Nannospalax galili. Next base: position 1,284,515 of record NW_008359324.1, read on the forward strand.
ACCAGGGTGGCTTGAACTCACTGGGATCCACTTGCTTCTGCCTCCCAAGTGCTGGGATTAAAGGTGTGCACCACCATGCCCAGCCATAATTAATGTTTTTATTTTTTAACTCTCAATATTTTTCTCATCTGACACTGTTTATTCTTCATTCCTCTGCTTAAATTATTTTTCTCCTGAAGAATTAGACAGTCTCAAGTTTCTCCTTTCACTAGCTTCTCTGTTTTAAATGGTTTTCTAAGATCTATACTCCTGTTAATTCTTCCCCATTTATCCTTACTCTTGTATCCTCTACAGTCAATCATAGGTACTGCTTTTAAACCTCTGTTCAGCTACTTCATCTTTAGCATTGGAGTGTGAAGGGACCTCTTCTTCCATATTCTTCAGCTGCTTTAGGCTATTTCTTTGGACTACTTTGAACTTCAATTTTAGTCTTTTTTCTTTTCTTCTCAATGTGTACAAAAACAGTCCTAGGATTTTCTATATATGGATAAGAAAGTGCTTGCAATATTCAACTACTGCTGAATTATTAGGGATTTCTCATTTTTATAAGTTTTCCTTCTTGTAGCTTTTCTTGCCTCAAATCTAGGCTTTCAGCACTGCTTAGGCCAGCCTGTAGGCTTAAAGGCGATGACGACTTTCAAAAGTTTTCCTTTTTTTTTTGGACTCCACCAGCCGTGCTCACCCTTCCATCTACCCCACTGTTCTCTACTCCTAGCTAGGGCCCTGTGCCATTCCTAGCCTTGGGGTCCCAGACACCTGGGGAGCCACTGCTGATTCCTGACCCTGTTCACCCCCACCGGCTTGGTGCCTTCCTTGGACCCCAGGAGCACTGCCTCCGGACCCGGCCCTGCCCTCACCTCTCTCTGCTCCCCCGGACCTGCACCACCCGCTAACTCTCCTGGCCTTCTACCCCATCCTCAGGTCTCTCGGGGTGGGTCCATCGTGGAGCTTTCCACACATTGACTCCCCGGCCTCATTCCCCCTTCCATCTCCACAACTGTTCTCTGCTCCTGGTTTGGACCCTGCGCCATTCCTGGTCTTGGGTCCCCAAACACCTGGGGAACTGGTGCTGCTTCCTGATTGTTTTCGACCAGGCCAGCTTGGTGCCTTCCTCAGGCCCCAGGAGCACTGCTTCCACAGGACCTGGCCCCACCCTCACCTCTCCCTACTTCCCAGACCTGTACCACTGGCTAACTCTCCAGGCCCACTCTCTCGCCCTCAGGCCTCTCTGGGGGTAAGTCTACCTTGCAGCCTTCAGCGCCGCGCTCACCCTTCCATCTCCTCCGCTGTTCTCTACTCCTAGCTTGGGCCCTGTGCCATTCCTAGACTTGGGGCCCCAGACACCTGGGGATCCACTGCTGATTCCTGACCCTGTTCACCCCCACCGGCTTGGTGCCTTCCTTGGGCCCCAGGAGCACTACCTCTAGACCCAGCCCCGCCCCCACGTCTCTCTGCTTCCTGATCCTGCAACACCCGCCAGCCTCTTTCTGGGGCTGACAGTCTCTTTCTGTGGCTTCGAGGCTTACCTTGCCTCTCCCTGATCCTTTGCATGTAGTACAACCCAACTACTCAATCCACTCCCTGGGAAATCTTGGGGCTTATTCCAACCCCATCAGCCTTTGCATCCCTGCGTGGTACGGCCACAGCCAGGGTCTCAGGTCAGTCCAACACCCAAGTTCCTGAGGCCAAAATCATTCTTAGAAGATTCCAGACCCAAGGAGAAAGTCTGAAAACTTCTGACCCACATTGGAAGTGGGCCACGGCGGAACTCCTGAAGACAAAATCAGTCCAGCCACATCAATATAAAATCAAAAGAGAGAACCAGAAGCTTAGACAAACCAG
>NW_008359324.1:1286752-1286963 GCF_000622305.1 Nannospalax galili
ACTAGAGGAATACGATGAGAACCCACTAGAGACAATGAAGGACATGGAACTCAAAAGAACAATGATGAATGTGATAAAAGAATTAGGTGAATTTAAAGAACACACAAACAAGGTAATCATAGAGCTGAAGGAAGATAAGGATAAACTTCTGAATGAATTCAGAAAAGAGCTAGAAATATTGAAGAATACTCAGGCTGAAATAAAGAACGAA
>NW_008359324.1:1291511-1298488 GCF_000622305.1 Nannospalax galili
GAGATACAAGTGAATAGGTTAATGCTGTTGTAATGAAATGCTTCTTTTATTTAAAATAAATTAAATAAAAAGTTTTCCTTTTCGTTTAAGTGGAGCAATGAGCATTGATCTATCAGGAGTGAAGACCTTTGCACATTTTCAAAGTATATATCAAAAAGAACTTGAGATTTGCTTTTATAAAGTACCAAAAAATTTATGTATCAAGTTTATCCCACCTTTCACAAGTATGCTTACCCATCATATTTTATATAATTCACTTGGAGCATTGATCTTTACTGAATTGAGACCTTTGCACATTTTCAAAGTATATATCAAAAAGAACTTGAGATTTGCTTTTATAAAGTACCAAAAAATTTATGTATCAAGTTTATCCCACCTTTCACAAGTATGCTTACCCATCATATTTTATATAATTCACTTGTATCTCTCTATTTCTATTTACAATAATAAATGGGAAGTCCTTCAAACTTTTATTCCAGCTATTTGAAGTAATTCTACAACACAGCTCTTCACTCCTGATTATGATCACATGCTGAGATGTAACAGACTGAAAAGGGCTTGGGTACTTTTTTTTTTTTTTTTTTTTTTTTTTTGAGACAGTGTATCCCTGTAATAGCTGGCCTGGAACTTGCTATTTAAACTAGGGTAGCCTCACAAAAATCTTCCTGCCTCTGCCTCCCCAGTGCTTAGATTAAAGGGATGTACCACCACACCTGGCTATTTTGGCACCACTCATTTAGGTTTCCTCACAAACAGAGGACATGCCTAGTGACAGATCCTTATGTTAGCTACAGTTCTACTTTAGGAATAACTGAGGCCAAACGATGGGTCATACCCCCTTCAGAAATATGTTTTATTCCTAGTTCTGTCACATCTCTCCAGGAGAATCTTTTATAGGCTTACAAATAAAACAGTTGGAAACTATGTCCAAATTTTTATTGCTAAGCCTTACTCTGTTATAAAACACAGTGTGATCAGCTCACATGGTCATTCACTGTTGTCTATGGTACTTAGCCCTACCATTCCAGTTGGTGGAGTACATTATGGTCAACCACATGCAAGATTCTTGTCACCGATGGCTACTTTTACCACAGTAGTCAAATGGGCTCCCAAAAGGTTTTGGCCATTATTTCTTACTTGTCTTGGGATAGTTTACTTCTAAAGTCAGTGCTTGGCTAAGTCAGAATTGGTGAAGCATAGTAGCAAAAGCAGGACGAGGCTCACACTGAACCCTCTGTGAGTTTCTGTAGTTTGCTTAGTGTCTGCAGAAAGCAGAGGTGATAAAAGGAAGCTCAGGGGTTGATTGGAGGAGATGTCTGTTGTGCAGTAGGTTCCTTTTGAGTTTCTTGACTTTTATCAACCATGTATTGGTAAAATAGAGTTAGACTTTTAAGGATTTTATTAATGTGGAAACAATTCTTTACAAATATATAGCAACCTATAAACCCCTGGAACTTTTACTTCTTAAAGCTGATGGAACATGGCCAGGAGCTGTCTATTATTGTCACCCAGCTCTCTTTTCCTTCACACCTGAAAAAATGAGAATATCTCTCCCAAACTGTTCAGTAGCTTAATAAACAGTCACTTGATATTCAGTTTGCTTCTTAAGCCTTGCAGAAAACAATTGTATCATCCAGTTAAACCAACACTTGGGTCTAGTTGATATCTTTAATTAAATTTAACATTTTTAAAGGGCAGTGGGAGTTTGTATACTGTGGTGTCCAGACAACACCTCTGATTCTGAGAATCTTTCTGCCCCCTCTTCCACGATTATCACTGGGCCTTGGGAAGAGAGTGTGAGATACAGGTGTTCCATTTAGGGCTGAGTACTCTGCAGTCTCTTACGCTCTGCATGCTGACTCAAGCTTGACAGGGGTCCAGCAAGCATGGGGGATAGAAACAAAAAGCTGAGACTCTATTGGCAATTCGTGGATGCTGGGAGAAACAGTCAGTTTTCCTTAGTGATGTAATGCCTGGTAGGTTGACCAGATTTCAGGGGTTTGACTCATATTAAGGAAAAAATTAAAACAAAAATTTAAAAAATAAAGGACAGATAATAATGGAGGAAATGAAGTCAAGGAGGGATAGTGGAGAAGAGGTGGGAAAAGGATCTGAATGTGATTAAAATACATTGTTATCAAATTCTGGAATCAATAAAAATGTTTTTTAATTAAAGAATGTTTTTTTGAGGCAGCATCTCCCTGTAGCCCCAGCTGTCTGGGAACTCACTGTGTAGACCAGGATGGTCTTCATCTGCCAGCTTCTGCCTCCAGAGTGCTGGGATTAAAGGGGTACACTACCACACCTGGATAAGGAGTCATTTTTATTTATGTGCCTGTGTGTGTGTGTGTGTGTGTGTGTGTGTGTGTGTGTATGCCACATGCATGTGGATGACTGCAGAGACCAGAAGAGAACATTAGAACATGGAGCTGGTGTTTAGGCAGTTGTGAGCCACCCAATGTGGGTGTTGGGAACTGTACTCTAGTCCTGTAGAGAGTAGAAAATGCTCTTAACCACTGAGTCACCTCTGCAGCACCCCCTTTTTGAGGATGTTTATTATTATCTATTTAAATAAATTTTAAAGTTGTGGCTAGACAATAAAAAGTGGCATGTTGACCCTGACATATCTTGAACTCTAGCTTTCAAATTAATAGAATCTTACACAACATAGAAAAAAGTTATTTGTTATCATAAACCATGAATATTTTCTTACATGTTTTGGAGTGTAAAGGAAGAGTGTAGAGGAATTATGAAAATAAGAGAAAAGGAGAAAGATGGGGTGTGTGACTGTTGAGTGTGTGTGTGTGTGTCTGTGTGATACTACTCAAATTTTTGCTGATTTTATTTTAAAAAAGGAAACATTAAATGTATATTTACTTGAAATTTTCATGACCTACAACTTGGGAATGAGAAATAAAGAAAGAGGTACTGACAGAAGATTTAACCAAATATCGGAAAAGCTATATGGAAACCTATGATCTTCCAACCAAAGAAAAATTCAATTAGAGAGGATAGCAGAACACAGGTGACATGATAGGAGAGGAGTGATATGCTCATGCTTGAAGGTTTAAGTGGGAACAGGAGGAGTGAAGAAAGGAGAAGGTGGAGGTAATTTAGCCAAACCTAAAGATATACAAAGAATCCTTCTGGAAACATACTAGTTTGTAAGCTAATTTTAAAACAATATATTTTAAAAGGAGATTTGACTAGAAATTCCCACGTGGGTGGACAATCATGCTCACAGAAGACATGGGTCACTGAATGAAAATTTCAGTATCAGACATGGGACATCTCCCTACAACTTATTCATCAGGAAGGCTTCACAAGCACTCTAAACAACAGTAACTATTGCCTCCACCCACCATAACTAGGGGCTAAGACTCTATTGGTGATAGTATTACTCACTTTGGGTGTAAAATATAGATAGATCAATCTTGAACTATTCAGGAAAATCTCTGCTGGAAAAGTAACATAGTGCCAAAATGTGATATGAAAGCTACTGGGGGAGAAAAGACAAAAAATGGCCTTACCCCTGCATGCTACAGTACTGGCTGGCTCACAAGATGTGACCACTGGTCCAGTGATGTCATTGACAGATATAGGGGTAACCAACCACATTCTGATTACATGTGAGGCCCAAAGGAGGGATCTCATGCTGGGTATGGTAAAAACTCATGACTGGGGAGATCATAGGCCATAAACAGGAATCTATTACTATTGTTTTGCTGAGTAGTCATGCAGTCAAATTGCATTCTAAATATTTATACTTATACCTATTGATTTATGCTGCTTTCCACTTTTTGCAGTGGGTAGCAGTTAATGCAGAGACTCACCACTGGTCAAACTGCCAAGTTTAAATAATTCTGGATGCTTAGCTGGGAGTAGACAATCTCTATCAACACCCCTGGTGGTCTGAATGACAATGTCCCCCATAGGTTCCAAGCATTTGTGCATTTTGTCCCAATTGGTGCTGCTGTTTTGGGAGGTCTTAGAAGGTGTGGCCATGCTGGAGGAAGCACATCAATTGTGGCCAGCTTACAGAGTTCTTAAGCCTAGACAGAGCTCTAGTTGTGCTCTGCTTCCTGTGCCTGCTTGAAGATGTGAGGCTGCGCCTTCTGCTCCTACTCCAACCACTTCTGCTGTCATGCTTTCCTGCCATGATGAACTGACTCTTGCCCTTTTGGAACTGTAAGATAAATAAATGCTTCTTCTTATAATTCCCTTGGTATTTCTAACACAGCAACAAAAAAGTAACTAACATCCCACTGCAAAGTGCTCAAGAAACTTTGCAGAAAAGAGGGCAGAAAAAATGTGAGAGCTGGAGGATAGAAAGAAGTACTGTGAAACTCTGACTTCTGGATTGACAGTATGTTATACTCATATACTCGCAGCAGCTGTGTCACTGCCCAAGACCTGAATAAGGTGAAGCCAGTCAATATTTCAGCTTGGATGAAGGAGGGACCCTGAAAGGCCAGGAGTCATGGCCGCGGAGGGAGTATGTTCCGCAGGGGTCCTGGTTCCTCCAAGGGGTGGGGCCTGCTAGAGAGAATTGACCATGGAGAATTAGCCACAGAAGGAGGGGCTTGTGGCACCATCTTGGGATGGAAGCCGGGAGCTGCCAGGAATGCACAGCAGCTGGGTGTACTCAAGAACAGGATGGCCTGGCACTTATGGACCTGGGGCGAGACCACTGGTCCCTGAGGTGTGGGCAAAAGCTAGCAGTGACTATTGTTGTGCCATGGGAGCAATCTGGTATGGTGGGCTCTGAGCTGCAGAGCACAGCTGGGCAATGCAGAGCTGAGCATGGACCTAGGCACTGGGTGTTCATTTCTTTTAAGTCACTCCCTTCCCCACATGATAATAATAAATGTACATAAAGATATGCTATGTGGTTTGCCTGATAGCACAAGAGAACCAGAGAGGACTCTGGCAACAGTGAGGGAGATTCGCTGACCTTTGGGGATGTGGTCACTGGTAGGTTGCTCATCCCGGGTGGATGACCACAACCCACGTACATATAGGGAGCACTAGTTTCATATACTACAAATGATCACAGAAACTGCTAAATTTAGTGTAATTACAAATCAGACCTTTCACGGTGTTGACTGGCAATGAATGAATTGGCCACCTTCTGATTCTTTTTGTCCCTTTATATTCAAATTTCATTAAAATGTCTCCATCCTTAATCACCATTTCTGGAATCATCATGGTGATGTCTATTAAAAACATAAATTCTCAAGTCAGTTGCATAGCTCAGTGGGTAAAGGTGTTGGCAAGCACAACTAATGACTTGAATTTTATCACTGGGACCCACATAGGAAAGAACTGAGGATCACATGTCCTTTGACTTCCATACCCACACCGAGAGAGAGAAAAATTAAAAAACCCAGGACTCATGAACCAATAATTTTGGGGTGTACTCTACAAAAACAGTTACATGGATGTAAGGAAGGCATATATAGCAGCTCATTGTAATATTTTTTCACAAGAACAAAAACTTAGGGAAAATTAAAACATATTAAATAAACTGTAGCATATTAAAATAGCATAGTAATTAATGTGAATAAACTAGAGTAATATACACTAATATGGACAGATCTCAAAAGCATAATGTTGAATGGAAAAAGCAAGTTACATACAGACATAATTTATTTAAACTTTAAAAATGAAACAGCAGCATCTTTGATTTTGAGTTTTTTACACGTAAAAAACTTTAAAAGTAAAATCAGATGGAGAGATTATAGAAGTCCATGTGAGGTTGTCTACAGTGGCAGGGATGTGTGTGTGTTGGGGGGTACAGTTATAGATTGAATACCAAGAGGGTTTCAACTGTATCAGCACTTCTATGCTTTGTTAAATTAAAAATAACTGTGGACAATAAAATGTTAAGAGTCATAGTTTACTATTTCTGTATAGTTGTTACATGTTACATTATGTTCATTTTAGAATCTTATGTATATTTTAAAAGTTATTCCTCTTTTTGCCCCTCTAATATTCAGTACAACATATCCAGTCATTAATTCTTTTCCTGGGATGTTTACTGAGCATTTCCATGTGTAGGCCGAAAAATCTAATTTGCTAAATATGCATATAGACAACTACTATGCGATACTACTACCTGAATGCTGTCAGTAGAAGGAACTGACTCTCAGCTGTATTTGTGGTGAGGGAGAGGATGTGGTTGAAGAAAGCAGAGATGAATGTCATGGGGAATCCAAGAGGACTTCTCAGGGAACAAAGCCTTCTCCTTGGTACTTGACGTTCTGAAATCCATTCACTCTTCAGAGAGATTATTCCAGTCAGAGGGAATAGAGCTATGAAATAACATACTATACTCAGAAAGCAGTAAGATGCCATCATATCTGAAATCAGTGAGGAGAGAGTTCTAGGGCACGATGACAATATTACGTGATTTCAAGATTGATGAGGACGCAGGACGCAGCTTAAGGATCTCCTAAGAAACAGCTACACTCAAGAGATGAGGGACAAGGCCAGACTGCAAGGTGAGGCTAAAATGAACTAAAGATTTCACTATAGAAGTGTGGTGGGGAAGAGAATGGGAAAATGGAGATGTAGGTTTAGAAGGAAGAGAACTGATTCATAATTGTATCTGAAATTTATTTTTAGGTTTATTATATAATATATGCTTTTCAGATATATAGAACATAGAGCATCCAACTTATAATAAAATTAGTTATTAGGGAACTTTTTATTAAAGAAATATGACAGAGTACTGATGTCAAACAAAGCTAAGAGAATTGTTATAAATTATGCTGTTCATTTTATTTATCATTTACAGTCAGTCCTGGATTGAAAGACCCTTTGACAAGAAATTTTGTAACAATGAAGTTCCAGGCTTTTTAGAACAAAAAACAGCATTTTATCATTGTAAGACAACTCTCTCTCTCTTTCTCTCTCTCTCCTCTCTCCCTTGGCCTCTCTCTCTCTCTCTCTCTCTCCCTCCCTCTCTCTCTCTC